>NC_142934.1:33405134-33682634 GCF_046866305.1 Octopus bimaculoides
TTTCATGGTTAAGAATATAAAACTATTCTTTGCCAATCATCAGCATGATGTACGATAATTCTGAAAATGTCTATATACTCATGGGTATTTGACCATGCGACATCAAAATCACATGAGGAAAGGCATTCACAAAATTTATCGGCTAGTAAGTTCAACATTTCACCCCAAGAATTTATCCCATGTGCGCCACAAATAGTCCCACATAAAAGGGTTTAAAGGCAGGTTAGTTTTTATTTTCTCTTCTGTTTTTGTTCTGTGTGCCATAAATATCGCCATCCGTTAGAGAAAAAATTGTAGTTTAGAATCAGTAGTTCTTTGACTGCTATTTCTAAATTTTCAGTATGTTGGTGAAGCAACTCATGCTGACCCCTATATATTTATGATTATAAATGTTTTTACCGATAAAGGTTTTTTTTCATACTGAACTACTTGGCAAAATTGTTAATTATTAATTTTATTACTAATTGGCAATTCCCTGCCCTATATCTATCTATATATATATATATATATACACATATATATATGTGTATGTATGTATTTATACATATGTGTGTGTGTATATATATATATATATATATATATATATATATATATATAAATGTATGTATGTATTTATATATATATGTATGTGTGTGTGTGTGTGTGTGTGTGTATTTATATATATATTTATATATATTTATATACAGGGCGTCCACAGAGTCTGGGTACATGGAGTAAATAAAATCATAACATATAAGAAATATGAATTTTCCTTTTTTACTTTTGTTTAAATTAAATAAAAATTATACTTTACTTTTCTAAATTTATTTATGTTATTTTTTCTACCTAGATCAAAGAAAGAATCCCAGATCGAATGATGTCTCTGTTAGTATAGTCTTAGTACTCTTAAGTGGACGAGAGGGATGGTCTTATCACAAAATTACGGAAGAATTTAATCTTCGACTCCCTTATTGGCAACCTATTTATTTTACTGCCGTCAGGAAATTGATCAAGATGTTTAAAGAAACGGGCAGTGTCTTGGATAAACCCCGTTCCGGGTGACCAAAGACTTCAGATGAAAGGAAAGAGGCTGTCATGGGCAAGGTTTCTGCTAGCCCAAAGAAATCACTTTGTCGGACATCCACGGTGTTAAGTGTTCTAAAATCAACCATCCACAAAATCCTGGTTGAGGAAAAGTTTCATCCATACAAGCTACAGATATTGTATCACTTAATGAAGACAACCCTGATAGGCGAATGCAGATGTGCGAATGGTTTTCAGATAAATTGGATGAAAATATCAATTTTACTAAAAACTTTGTGTTGTTCAGTGATGAAGCTACGTTTTATGTAAATGGTGAGTTCCACTGACAGAATCTTCGATACTGGTATCGAGGTAATCCACATTGGATGGATCCATCCAAACAACAAGGCAGCAAAAAGGTGATGGTGTGGTGTGGTTTGTGGAAAGCCCATGTGCTAGGACCCTTCTTCTTTGATGAACATGTAACGGGTGAGACTTATTTAAACATGTTGAGAGACAAATTAATACCTCAAATTGAGTGCCTAGGTGAGGGACTTCCGAATCGGTTTCAGCTGGATGGGACCCCTGTCCATTTTGCCTTAACTGTTAGAGATAGGCTTAATGACACTTTTACTCACTCGATTAGAAGGGGTCATGTGGAATGATGCCCTCGTTCACCAGACCTTTCTCCCCTTGACTTCTTTTTCTGGGGTATTTTGAAAGAGAAAGTTTACTCAATAAAGATTACAGATTTAAACCACATGAGAGAACGCATTACCAGTCAGTGTGCTGAAATTGATGGCAGTGTAGACTTATTTAATTGAGTTCACTTGAATTTTGCAAGGCGCATCAAGTTATGCATTGAAACTGATGGAAATCATTTTGAAAATGTTATTTATTAACGTTATAATTAAATAAAATTGTTTTATTTGAAAAGTATGCTAATCATGTACTTTATTTTACTTATATGTATGACGCATGTGAACGAACAGCCATGCTTCATGGCAGTGAAACATGGGCCGTGACTGCTGAAGACATGTGTAGGCTTGCAAGGAATGAAGCCAGTATGCTCCGATGGATGTGTAATGTCAGTGTGCATACTAGACAGAGTGTAAGTACCTTGAGAGAAAAGTTGAACCTAAGAAGCATCATTTGTGGTGTGCAAGAGAGACGATTGCGTTGGTATGGTCATGTGGCAAGAATGGACGAGGATAGCTGTGTGAAAAAGTGCCACACCCCAGCAGTTGATGGAACCTGTGGAAGAGGTAGGCCCAGGAAGACCTGGGATGAGGTGGTGAGGCAAGACCTTCGAACATTGGGCCTCACCGAGGCGATGACTTCTGACTGAGACCTTTGGAAATGTGCTGTGCGTGAGAAGACCCGGCAAGCCAAGTGAGACCTAAATCCAAGGCCTCTAGCAGGGGTGTAGCCAGCCCACTTATGCATACCTTTCCTTCATTGGACACTAAACTCTGCCTGCGAAGACCAGTTGAGGCAAGTGAAATCGAAATCGAACTAAATTCGACGATTGGCACCCATGCCAACGTCGTCTCCTTCATTGAACACGAAACTCAGCTTGCGAAAATCTGTTGGGGTAAACGAAAACGTAATCGTGAGGGCACCTGTGCCCAGCGTCGCCTTTCTGGCACTTGTGCCCATGGCATGTGTAAGGATTTTCGAGCGAAATCGTTGCCAGTGCTCCTGGACTGGCTCTTGTGCAGGTGGCACATAAAATACACCATTTTGAGCGTGGCTGTTGCCGGTACCGCCTGACTGGTCTTCGTGCTGGTGGCATGTAAAAGCACCCACTACACTCTAGGAGTGGTTAGCGTTAGGAAGGGCATCCAGCTGTAGAAACTCTGCCAAATCAGATTGGAGCCTGGTGTAGCCATCTGTTTCACCAGTCCTCAGTCAAATCGTCCAACCCATGCTAGCATGGAAAGCGGAAGTTAAACGATGATGATGATGATGATGATGACATACATACACATACATATATACACACATGTACATACATACACACATACACACCTATATATATATACATATATATATATATATATATATATATATATATATATATATGTGTGTGTGTGTGTGTGTGTGTGTGTGTGTGTGTGTGTGTTTGGTGTTAATTTGCTTCAGCTTTATATTACCTTATATTACATTAATCCTATTTCGGCCAGAGTTCTTTTGTCACACTTTTGTGACCTCATCAGTGGTCCTTTGCTTTCTTCATTCTTAAGTGTGTCTCACCTTGCTAACTATCAGCCATTTTGTATTTTGTATTCCTATTGTATGTGTCTATGTTTTTGTAAGTGCATGTGTGTTTATGGGGAGTGTGTGTGTATATATATATATATATATATATATATATATATATATATATATATATATATATATATATATATATATACAGATATATATATATATATAGCAATAGCATGATCCTTCAGACATTTGGAGTTAATGTCTGGCATGCTGGAAGACCACTGGGAGTGAGGCATCCTTCAGCTTACTTGGAAAATGGGTCTTTGACTTTGTACAGTGTAGGAATCTAATCCGTTGCTATAAACAGTCTCCTCTCTTTTAATAATATGTGCCTCAAGATACAGTTCTAGTACCACTATTATTTATCAAAACACTATTAGATACTCTGTTACCCCAGTGACACAAATGTATTGATTGCTATCTAAACTGCAGAAGTTGCTGTCACACTCCATAATGAGTTAAATCTCACCTATTAATGAATAGATGAAAAGATGAAATTTAACATATCAAAATTTCAGGTTCTTCAGTACAGAATTGACATGTGCAATATAAATTATTTGACACCGGGATTTGGGAGTAATCATGTCTTTCATCAGACACAGTACCAACTTGATCTCTAAATGCAGACATCTCAAAGGATGAATCCTAAGAGCCTTAATAACAATAGAACAAGTAGTTATGCTGACTCTAGAGAAAACTTTAATTTTGTTTACACTAAATTACTGTACACAGCTTTGGTCTCTAACACACTTGATCTCATGGAAGAAATGGAAAGGTTACAGAGATTGTTCATTAGTAAAGTAACTTTGGTGATCAGATTTAATTACTGGGAACTTCTCAAACTTCTCTGTTTCTACATCCTTTGAACAGTGCCAGTAGAGATATGTTGTTATTTTTATGTATAGAAGTTCCTGGAAGGTCATATTCCAAACTTTGACATTAAAGAAAGCTTTAATGTAAGAACTGGTTGATACTGCCAGCTTCCACATACACCACTTTCAAAATCACGAGCAAGGACACTATACTGCAACAATCTGATATTTAGTGGCCCTCTAGTGTTCAACTGCCTACCTAGAGAAATCAGAAACATACAAGTATTTTTATTGAAACATTCAAGGAAATCCTAACCAAAATACCAGACCAGCCAACTATCCAAAGTTATACACAAGGAAGATCAGTTACTACTAACTCAATAATAGACCAACTTCCAATCATAAAACTTCAACAAAATGGATGGGGAGAGTGTAATAAATAAATAAATAAAAATAAAGTAGTGCTCAAGCATGGCCACAGTTCATCAGCTGAAACCACTGAAAATAAAAGAGTATATTATATGTAGATATGCACAGGCATGGCTCTGTGGTAAGAAGCTTGCTTCCCAACCACATAGATCCAGGTTAGTCCCACTGCGTGACACCTTGGGCAAGTGTCTTTTACTATAGCCTTAGGCCAACCAAAGCCTTGTGAGTGTATTTGGTAGACAGAAACTGAAAGAAGCCTGTCATATATATCTATACATATATCTCTTTGTGTCTGTTTGTACCCTACCTCCGTTCAACAACTAGTGTTGGTGTGTTTACATCCCTGTGACTAAACAATTTGGTTAAAGAGATCAATAGAATTGGTGCCCCAGCATAGTTGTGGTCTAGTAAAAGATAAAAGATAGTGTCAGCATTAGCTGAATACCAGGCTCATGTAAACTAACCTTTCCTATTAATTTTATAAATAGTACAGGCCTCATTTCATTTCATTCACAATTGTGATGACCCAAGGGTGAAACTTGAGCAGATTGTCAATTTTTATTATAACAAGCATAAATGCATGTGTGTGTGTGTGAAAGAGAGAGAGAGAGAGAGAGAGAGAGAGAGAGAGAGAGAGAGAGAGAGAGAGAGAGTGAAAAACACAGCATCTTGTTGCATCCCTCTAATATAATGGTAACTTAGCTATTTGATAAGTAAGGATTGATAAAGACTAAAATTTGTCCTAAGATTTATTGACCAAAATATTTTAAGTAGTGCCCCAGCAGGGCTGTAGTCTAATGATTGAAATCAATAAAAGAATATTTGAATCAATATAGCACAAAGATTATCATTACTTGTTCCAGTTACAGTTTCAAAAAAAGATGCAAAGTGCATCAAATTATAAATAGACCAGAAAACAGTGAAGAGGATAAAAATTGAGCTAAAGTTGTCCTTCACTGAGACTGTAGTGGATCTTAGTGTGTTGATGTGGAGGTTGGAATTGGAAAGCACAGCAGACAAATATAGAAACATCAATATTATCTGAGGTTTTTATATTTTTGCCTTTGACTTGTGTTTGTGTTGTAATTTATGATGATGATGTTTATGGCTGCTAGCTTTTGCAGCGATGGAGGTGGTGGTGGTGGTTGGTGTTTTTAGTTGTGGTGTAGCTTCAGTAGTTTATTAATGCTGGATGGTGATAGTGGTGAATGATGACTCTAATAGTAGTGGTGGTAGCATCCCAGCCATGACTTTCCTGTTGTTTTATATATATATATATATGTAGGATTGCATTTATGTAATTTGTTCTGTCCAGTGACAGATGTAGGAATGTGAGTTGAAGGATATTTTTAGCTGCTATTTCTAGCAGATTGAGTAACTACATAGAGATTCTTACATTAGTAGCATGTTTTAGGTGTGGTTGATGGCTTTGGTAATATTAGTACTGGTGGTGGTTGTTGTAGTATAATTGATAGTTTTGGTCTTATCATGAAAGTAGAGAACATGCTATTGTCACATTTGCTGTGTGTGTGTGTGTGTGTGTGTGTGTGTACTACTGTGTGTATGCATATATGCATAGACACACAAAACAATGGTGGTTGTTCATATACATATCCTAATGGTTTAGTTAGTTACTATGTAGATTATTGATTTTTGTTTATGTCACTATGCACAAGGTTAATATTTCATTGAGGAGTTGGTCCACTGAATCATCAACATTAAATTTATGGACTTTGCAGGAACAAGCCATTTGATGCCAGTTGTGATTTATTAAACTAAGACTAGAAGAGACAAAAATACTTTTGGGTATTTAGTTGCTAACTTAACTTTCCCCTTATTACATACTTAGATATACTCTCCGCTCCCCCCTTTACATATAGATAAATATATTTATCTCTTCAGGATGAATAACAAAGCCTATATCTGTGTATGTGTATAAAAATTTGTGTGTATATGTAGATAATGTGCAGTTGTGACTGTGTTGTAGGAAACTTGCTTCTCAATCACATGGTTCCAGGTTCAGTCCCACTGCATGGTATCTTCGGCAAATGTCTTTTGCTATAGCCTCAGGCCAACCAAAGCCTTGTGAGTGGATTTGGAAGACAAAAAACTGAAAGAAGACCATCGTATATACATATTTGTGTGCATGTCCCTCACCACTGCTTGACAACCAGTGTTGGTGTGTTTATATCCTCATAACTTAGCCGCTCAGCAAAAGTGACTGATAGAATAAGTGCCAGGCTTATGAAGAAGATAAGTACAGTGGTACCTTGGCTTATGAGTGTCCCAACTACAAAGTTTTTCGAAATACGAGCTGTCTCTCAGCTGATTTTTTTGCTTTGAGTTGCAAGCTAAAATTTGGGTTGTGAGCCAGCTTCAGATATCCCACCACTAGTTGGTGTAGTGAACAACACAGTGAATGCTGTAACATCCACCCAACATCCCATGTCTTACTCAAGAGCTTGATAGACATGCATTTTAGCAAGTACAAAGATCATTAGTAGATAACTAGACAGACATGTGCATTAGCAAGTGCGAAGATTGTTAGAGGATCATTAGTGGATCGTTAGCTAGATGGGTAGTAAAATGCTTACTTAGTCATTGCAGGCTACAAAAGCATCAGTGTTGTGCTCGCAATTTTGCTTGCAGTTATTTTCCAAAACTTCATTTTTCCAACCATGGGTCTGAAGAAAGTAAGTGCAAAGGACAGTGCTGAGAAGAAGAAGCGAATGATGTGCATTGAAAGAAATTATTGAAAATCATGACCAAGGTGTGCATGGAGTTGACTTGGTGAAGCAGTATGAGCATAGCACTTCTACGCTCTGCACCATACTGAAGCAGGAAGAGTCGATAAAGGCTATAACGCCAGCCAAGGGCATTGAAAGGTTGCAGGAGAAACCGTGATGGAGGCTATAATCTGCAAGAAGGCACAAACTATTTACGCTGGTTTGCTGCAGCTGACCCCAGGCACTTGTCCAGACGAGGCATAGGGCAAGCCGTTTAAAGCCAGTTGGGGATGGTTCGAGAATTTTAAAAAGAGGACCAGTATTCATTCTCTTGTCAGGGATGGTGAGGCAGCGAGCGTGGATATGAAGGCAGCTGAGGATTACTTCAAAACTTTTGCTGGAATTATAGCAGCCAAAGGATACATCCCCCAGCAAGTCCTCAACTGTGATGAGACAGGACTTTTTTTTTTTTTTTGGAAGAAGATGCCAAGGAAGACTTAGATAACAGCAGAGGAGAAGAGGATGCCAGGCCACAAACCCATGAAGGGTAGGCTAACCTTCACACTGTATGCCAATGTGAGCAGCAACTGCATGATTAAACCACTGCTTGTTTATCATTTGGAAAACCTCAGAGCTTTTAAGTCCCACAAGATTCTGAAAGAAAAACTGCATGTTATGTGGAGGGTAAACCTGAGGGCATGGGTCACCAGGCAGTTCTTTGTGGAGTGGGTGAATTTTGTCTTTGGTCCTAATATTAAAAAATATCTCCAGGAAAATAACCTACCCTTGCAAGCCCTTCTCGTCCTGGACAATGCACCCGCTCACCCACTTAACCTGGAAGATGACATCCTTGAAGAGTTCAAATTTATAAAGGTTCTCTACCTTTCACCCAACACCAGCCCTATCCTGCAGCCATTGGACCAGCAGGTGATTTCTAATTTCAAGAAGCTCTTCACCAAACACTTGTTGCACCACTGTTTTGGGGTGATGGAGAGCAGAAACGCTTCGAGAGTTCTGGAAGGACCACTATAACATTGTGATTTGCCTCAGAATTATCAAATGGCCTGGCAGGGTGGTACAAAGAGAACCTTGATTTCTGTGTGGAAGAAGCTGTAGCCTGAGGTTGTGTCTGAAATGAACTTTGAAAAACTTCTGCAGTGGTGGAGGAGATTGTATCCCTTGGCAAGTTCATGGTCCCCCCACCACAAATTTCAGGCCTTGTGCCTTTGGTAGAAAGAAGTAAATTATTGCTAATCATTACACTGACCATGTGTTATTGAATGTAAGAATCCCCTAGGTGTTCTCTGTTATCTCAGCTAGGTTTTTCCATATCCACTATAACAATAGGACAATTGTTAGAGCAGTATAGAAGTTAATAGGGAGGCAGATGTGTTTTGGCAGTAGAATGGGTGGTTGAACACTTGTGGGAACAGTATAGTGGATGGTAGTGTTGACAGTACCACACAGTAAGGCAAGTTGTCTTTGACAAACCTCAGTCCACTTCTATTACTTGGCTATAAAAAAGTCAATCTCTGTAAGCTGGACAAACCAGTTCCAGCTTTTCCCTTTCTCTTCTCTCCTACCATCACTCTCCTGTCCCTCTACATTGAAGCAGCCATTTTCTTGTTACATAATGTGTCTGTTCTTTTACAGATCTTGTTGTTGCTGTTATTTTATTTTGTTTTATGCATTTTTTCATTCACTTTTGATTTTATCAGTGATGGATGTTTTTTCTCTCTCCTTATGGTAATTACATTGCAAGGTTTTTGTGGTAGTATGTGTGTGTATATGTATTTGTAGATATGTATGTTTGCATATCTAGCTATCAATTTCTTCCTTTTTCTTTCATTCTTTCTCTTTTTCTCTCTTTCTGTCTCTCTTTTTTCTCTTTCTCTCTCTCTCTTTCTTTCCTTCTTCCTTTCTTTCTTTCACTCTTTCTTTCTCTCTCTCTTTCTTTTTCTCTCTCTTTCTTTTTTCTCTTTCTTTCTTTCTTTCTCTTTCTTTCCCTCCTTTCATTCTTTCTTTCTTTATTTCTCTCTCTCTTTCTCTTTCTTTCCTTTTCTCTTTCCTTCCTTCCTTCATTCCTTTCTTTCTTTCTTTCTTTCTTTCTTTTTCTCTTTCTATCTCTCCCTCTCTTTCTTTTTCCTTCCTTCCTTCCTTCCTTCCTTCCTTCCTTCCTTCCTTCAGCCATTAGACTGTGGTTATGCTGGGGCACTCACCATCTTGAAAAATTTTCATTGAATGACCCTCAGTGCTTATATTTTTTTTTAATCTAGCACTTACTCTATCAGTATCTTTGCTGAACCACTAGGTTATGAGGATGTAAACATACCAACATCTGTTATTAAGCAGTGGTGGGGGACAAACACAGGCACAAAGACACACACACATATATGGGCTTCTTTCAGTTTCTGTCTATCAAGTCCATTCGCAAAACTTTGGCCGTCCCAAGGCTATGGTGGGAGACACTTGCCTAAGGTGCCATGCATTACTATATTTATTGCCTGCGCGCACGCACACACACATAACATCCTTATGCTGTGCTTGTTAATATGTACATAGCACTTGCACACATTTATGCAAATACCCTCCCATCATCATCAGCTTTATCAACACTATTAACATTTTCTGTTTTACTATTGACTATAATGCAATTAAAGATACTTTTAACCTTTTACTAGCTATTGTTGACGTATCTCTATCAAATTATGAATAACTTAGGGATATACTCTTGTCCCTAATCCATGCAGATATTTAAAAAATTAATCACTTAGGTTAATTACTGAGTTATATTGATGTTAAATGTCTGGGTATGTTGGCTATGAGTTCTCACCACATTCTTAACAATGGTTTCAGTTCCCTAACCTGTTGCTGAGAATGTTTCTTTTTGTTGTTTTTTTAAATTTAACCCATTAGTGTTCAGATAAATCTGTCAAATGTAATGCTTATTTGTTCACGTTATTTTGAATTATTCAGTTTCAAGAGGGATGTCCACAATATTTGCTTGTAACTTTGTTAATTTTTTACATACAGATTTGATATTTTGTCAGTGGGTGCTTATATACCAGTGAATTATAGTTATGTAATTTTAGCTGATCTTGCTGATTAAATTTGACTCTTTTATGGGCAGGTAAATTTAATTAACTGGTGTAAAAGCAATAACATTATGTATAAACACTAAAATTCAAATTCTTAACGTATCCTACCTGTTTGATTTGTTACTAAATTATCCCAGATGCCAGCAGCCAACAATTTTGCCACTTTTCAAGATGTGGTACATTAATTTGAATTAAATTAAAACAGGTATAATTGGTGCAAGATTTTATTCTTTCTCTATATTTCATTTAAACGCTTTCATTGAAAATAAAGTACAAAACTCTTTTACTAGTCAATATATCATTGGCTATGTACTCTTATACAATTTAAAGAATACTTTTACATAACAGAATGCAACTAATAAAAAAGGCTAATTAACAGGTGAGGCAAAGGTGAATACAAGTGTGTAAGCATACTGGAAATTAATATGTATTCCTCACTTTCACATATTATTTGTAATACCATATTTCTATCTTGAAACTGTCCAAAGCACCCTTTACACAAGGGTACTTTGCCAAATGAACACATATATGAGGTCTCGACCTGATGTTTTTTTGCAGAAACACAGTCTGCAAACTTTTTTCCTTCCATTTATTTTTTTCCACTTTATGGAAGTCAATATTTTTTCTATTGACATCCACCACAGTTAATTTTGCATTTCTCTCAGTTCTGTGCTTTCTGGAAGGAAAGCCCTCACATAACTGAGATGCGATGTCGACCCAAAATTTCAAATGGTCATAGTCCTTTTGTGGCAGAAGTACCTTGTAACTTTTTACATAAACAGTATATGAATTAGCTAGAGTTAGACATAATGCTGGAGATATATGGATCACCATACCTTCTATCAGGATTCCAGTAGTTCCACAATTGAGGAAGCTGCTTGATACTAAACATAAAGTTTATAGTAAAAAAAAGCTCACATTTCCGCAGGATCAGTTGGCTGCCATAGTGGATCAGGTCTTCCATGAATAGAAATTATGCGTTGAGCATATTTGTTTCCTTCATGACAATTTCAAAAAAAGCTTTGCAGTAAAAATGAAAATAAATAGTCCAATGGTTGAGCATTGGGAGGTAGACTGTACTGTGGACTAGTCTTTTCTGTGAAATCGGGAATTGTGGTTGATGTAGTAATCTTCAGCCATGTTGCTGTAATGTTTTCAGTATCATTTTCATCACTTTCATTATCAAAACCTTTGTTATCCAATGAAGATTCATAAATGTCAATTATGATTCATACAAAGACAAATCGCTGTTGTTTGCATTGATATTTTGTATATCATCGAGAGTAAAACTTTCAAAGTCAGAATCGCTACTTGCTAGCATCATATCTTTCAAAACTAAGATATACACTTTTCTTCAAACATTGAAAAAAACCAAGCAGTCTCAAAAATTTCACCATATTTTTACTTGAATAAAGGCGGGAAAGACTTTATCTTGCATTATTTCAAAGCTACGAGGATTCAGTAATTTGATTTTATTTTTTTAGCGATTTCATAGAAGAATCAAATACGGCCAAACAAATAAAGGGGAATAATTTTCAGCTGGTTTTGGCCGGTCTAAGCACTAAAGGGTTAATGTTAATTGTTTTGTCTCAGGTCAGTCCTAATCAAACAAACCTATAATCAAAGGCACTCTAACCATGGCTATTCTGTTTTTTCCCCATGTGCCAGCACGACATTATCCAATAGGTTCTTTTTTATGACAATAGGGCATGACTTGAGAGAAATTTGGTTTCTGTTTCTAGCAGCTCAAATGTCCATGTAGAGGCTCTCACAATGGTTCATAATGATGTTGGTTGGAAGAACTGGTAGTTATAAACAGAATATATTGGGATGTTTAGTTTTCTTTTGCTCTCTTAATTCAACTCTTTCTGAAGTTGACTTCAACTTTTCATCTTTCCTGTGGATTTGGTAAATGGAAACTGAAAGAAGCTTGTCATCATGTGATGGCTGTCACAATCATACAAGCAATGGTGTTCATTTCCAGTCATCCATAGAAAATATGTCTGGCCATGGGAAATATTACTTTGCTTGGAAACAAGTGAGGATTGGCAACATGAGCATTCAGTTGTTGAAAATCTGCCTCAACTCCACCCAGCACATTCCAGCATAGAAATGAGGATGTTCAAATGATGATAATGCTGTTGTTCTGACTTAGGCTAGCTTTACTTTTCATGCTTCTGGGGTTGATGAAATAACTATCAGTAATCTACTGGGGAGATGAATTCAATGGTACTCTGTCCCTAGATACTTTGAGTTCAAATCTCATCAAGGTTGACTTAGTTTTTAGTTGAGGAAAATAAGTAGCAGTCAGGTACTGGGATTGATTAGGTTAACTCCACTCTACCCCGGTTTTCTGAGCTCAGATCCCACTGAGGTCTGACTTGTTCTTTCATCTTGATTGTATTATTCTCCTCTCATGAAACATTGGCCTTGTACCTAGTCAAAGGAGACCATCATTGGTTAAGTATGAGGTGGCAAAATATTACCTATCGTCCTCTTGTATCACAACTAACTCCCACTATACTGCCATATATCTTGACAAGGGAGCCCTATGTAACCAAATCTTTCTAAAATCAAATCCTACTCTAAAAAATCAAAACAAAAGGAAGGATACATTGGGTAATATTGTCAGAGGGATGGTCATATAAGTGAAATGCCTTTAAATCAGAGCTGCTCTTAACTTAAACAATGACCCATGTGTCTTCATTACCTGTACCATTATCCTACTACCACTGCTACACTTATAACCACATTTATCCTCACAGCACTATGCCCCATTACTGCCACTACTGTCACTAGCACATTATCTCATCGTAGACAGAAGTACTGGACAGCTTGTGTCTATTGCATCATCATCATCTTTTCTCTATATTATCTCTCTCACTCTTGGATCTCCTCATTTCTTTCTATCCTGACATTTTTGTTAGTGAATTATTAATATCCTAAACCAGGAAAATACTGCCTCCACCTGACCCCCCACCCCATCAATATTGCTGATTCCATGAATGTCTCTTTGTCCATGTTTTCTCTTTAATACTTATCAACAGTAGCAAAAGTCCCTTGAGAAGGACACACCCCCACACACACACCCCAGTATCATCATTATTTTTCCCATTTGCTTTTTCCATCCTCACATGAGTTAGATGAGTCTTCTTGTGTGTGTTGTATAAAGAGAGAGAATATATTAATTTTTCAATGCTATTAACTCCTCTCTGTTTTCTCTATTCTCTACCAATTTGGAACCATTAAAACCATGGGAATATTACAGTACTACACTGTATTGTGAGATGCAGTTGTACTTATTAACTGCACTTATCTATGTGATATACATATTGATTAAATGTTTTATTTAAATCATGATTTCTTGTTTCACCAAATATTTAGGGTTTGTTTCTGGGGTCAGCATGAATTGTGTGGTATTGTGGATTTGTGTGCATGTATACAGCTTTGTAGTGTTGTGGTTGAACATATACATGTGTGTAGGCTTTGTGGTGTTTTGGATGTGTGATCATCAAACATCACACAGTACCTCACAAATTAGCCAGTGGCTGTCACTTTATCTGGTACATATAATTGTTCTTCACTCCCCAGTCAGCCTTGATTGACTGGACATATGATCAAAATTATTCTAGGTATCACCATTCCATCTTTTTTATTTTTGATATTACAAGGTGTAATTTGAAGGAAACATGTGTCTGGTGGTCTGCTGAAGTTGTTTGGAACATGCTGTATTTTTAATATATTGTTTAAGAGAAGTTGTTTTCTGAGACAAAAAATCTTACTGCTAGCAGCAATCTGTATTGGTGTATACATTATAAATAATATATGTATCATTATTTCAAGAATTTTATTGAAAAATATAGAGAGAGCAGTTATGGTCCATTACATTATTACATGGAAAAATGCGAGCATGAAAAGTGATATTCTTAAGATTATAAACCTGGAAAAGTACAAGTTATTACACCTGTAAAAGTATAGAACAAGCTATTACTTCTAGTAAAGTAAAGAATAAGAAATTTTTTACTTAAAATATTGCAGCAAATAATGCCAGTTCTTCTAATTTATCACTCTTTACAGTTCTCATCTTTTAAATTTATTGTACAAAACTGTTCAGCTAATTTGTAAGTTTATCTAATGAGTCACTTTTTTCTGTATTAAAGGTAGTAAATTAGCTAAATTCTACTAAAATAAGTATAGTGTTATTTGTAAACTATAATAAAATAAGTTGTAATATTCAAATTTTAATTTTAGCTGCAATATTTTAAGTAAAAAGTTTCTTGTTCTTTACTTTACTAGAAGTAATAGCTTGTCCTATACTTTTACAGGTGTAATAACTTGTCCTGTACTTTTCCAGGTTTATAATCTTAAGAATATAACTTTTCATTCTCGCATTTTTCCATGTAATCCATGATTTTTCCAGGTATTGCTGTTATAGATTAATTAATAATGTGTTAATTAATAATTTAAGATTTTACCTTATAAAATACTGAAAGATAATATTTCATTTTTTCCATGTAAGTGATGATAATATTTCAATTTTTTTCACGTTTAATTGAAATATATGTTGTGATTGAATTATTTGATATTACCCATCCGCACTAAATTAATGGCAGAGGTCACAGGAATTCATTTAAAAAAAAAAAAAATTTCCAATGATTCTGGGAATCCCCCCCCCCCACCATTTTTCAGAACCAAAATAAGGGATTTGCAGCATATTAGGAGGTCAGGGTACTTGATTCCATGCAAAAAATCCAATCTTTTGTTTGTTTGTTTCTTTCTTAGTGAAAATCCTGCAGGTGTTAATATAGAAATTTACCATAATGTTGTTATTTAGCCTCAAATCAACCCTGATACTGCAAACCTATCATCAAAGACATTCCAGCCTTCAGCAGACCATCTTTTTAGGGATAATCTAGGATATTACATACAATGGGTTTGTGATTTAGGTAGGGGGATACTTTGGTTGCTATTTTTAGCGTGTTGAGTGACCAGGTAGAGGCTCTTTCATTGGTTCAATTGCATAATGAGATTTTTTTACACATATATGTAATATGTACATATATCATCGGCAGAAGTTAGAGAGTAAGTCAAAAGCTGAGAGTTTCATGTATTGGCACTTATCAAACACAAATTTGTCCATTGTCACTCTGTAACTTCTGATGAAATAACTTCTAAAATACAAAATTTTATCAAAAACGCTAAGAATAAACCCTGTTCTATGTGACACATTCTACCAGTATCCAAAGCTTCAAAGTGTTTAGTTAAAAAAACTTAATTAAATAATCTGTACATCAAATTGAATAGATCCGAAATGTATGAAAGGCAAAGTCAACCTCGGCAGAATTTGAACTCAGAACGTAAAGACAGATGAAATACCTCTAAGCATTTCGCATGGTGTGCTAACATTTCTGCCAGTTCGCTGCCTCAGAATGTAAACATTCATTTTAGAAATAATATTCTTATTGCTTGGGGTGTTACTCCCTTACTTATTTCACATTTCATGACATTTTACCCCATAACTCTTTGTCTACTAATTTTTGTTCAATGCAACTAACGATTCTGAATTCCTCATGCATTTTTATATCATTTAAGCCTAAGAAAAGTATACTTATATTTTAAAATTAAAAAATTTATGTTAATTGAAGATGAGAATACCTGCCTTACTGCCCACTTTGAGGTCTCACATATTTTGATGCAACATTTTTTTCTACTGAACCAAATCTCAAACTATTTATGCCAAAGTGTAGCTGAGAAGGTGTCCTCTTTAAAACTATTAACAGTTTGTAATTTAGTTGAGAACTGAATTAGTGGTGAAGCTTGGAAGCTGCTGCGATTGACGAAATGGTGGACTTAAGAATATATTCAACCACTACAGTGGTTGAATGATAGTACACAATTTATATAAATTTAAGAGCTGATATTTCAGCACCACAAATGCCATATTCAATACTCATAAAGCAACAAATAAGAGAAAGGTTGAAATTAGTTATAACTGAATATTAGATGTAATTTCATTATCTAACCATTGGGTATTTCTGTCTATAGGTTTCCATGATATGAAAACGTCCAACTGTCTTTCATTCAGAAATTTCTCAAAATAATAATGCCAAAATGAATTTCTGTGTCACATTTTGACCCCCCCCCCTTCTCTCTCACTATTCAATGACACTTCTACTCCTCTTGCTGGGGTGAGAGTAATAGAAGGTATAGGGTAATAGGGCGGTAGTAGATTGGCAGTTGAGATGGTAATGGGGTGATAGTAATAGTATGAGCTGTAGTTGTGATAGAGATGGAGGTGACAGTGATGATGGTGGTAGTAGCTGAGGGGGTCAAGCATGCAGGTGGTAGTAAGGGATGTGAAAGACTGGTGATGATGGTGTAGGGGAAGGCAGTGACATCAAAGGTGTTGAAGGTGGTGGCGTCAAAAGCTTGAATGGTGTGTGTATGGCAGTTGTGGTGGTGATGGTGGTTGTACTGGTGATAGTGATAGCTGAAAACAATCTGCAACTGTTACGATTTCTCTTACTCTATCTTTCTCACAAATGTTACTGAGGTGAAGACATTTTCCTCCTTACTCACACTCCAAGCTGATGTGTAAATAGAAGTCTGTAACAGTCTCTGTCTATCTCCCTCCCCCTCTCTCCCTTTCCCTTTCTCTCTCTCTCTCAAACATTATGATGGCAACAGTTTTGTTTTCTCATCCATGCATCCCTTCTCTATCAATAAACACCAGTTAGTTGTCCAGTAAATAATTTTTAATTGGAAACTGTACTTGAGGCAATTATAAATATCTTCAAATATTTAAAAGTCTAAAATAAGGCAATTACAGTATGGTGTACAATCTAATATTCTGTTATAATTCATTTGGTTTATTTATTGTCTTCTGAGTTATGAATATGGTGCTTGTGAGGATGAAATATCAGCTTTTGACAATTTATATTTAAATAGGTGCAGGCATGGCTGTGTGGTTAAGAAGCTTGCATCCAAACCATGTGATTTCAGTGCCATTATTCCACACCCTGGGCCAACCAAAACTAAAAGAAGCCAACTGCACATTTGTGTGTGTGTTATACAAAAGATATTGTTCGTTTCCAGCCTTCTATGAAAATCATATCTGGCTATGGGGAAATATGATCGGATCTATTTCATCTCAATCACAGATTTTTTTTAACCAAACAGTTTGAAACATTGAATACTGGTAGAATTTCTCATGTAGAACACAGTTTACTCTGAATGTTTTGGACAAAATTTCGTATTTTAGAAGTTATTTCATGTTATAGTTGTCATATTTGGGTAATTTCAACCAATCAACATGTATTCAGTTGAAGAAAGCTACTGCTGTTTGCAATAGTAATCAAAGAGGAACAACTTCTGGGTCATCTCTACTAAATGTCACCACTCTGTTATAGTGCAACAAGTCCACAGCTAGCTTTTTTGATGTCCATGTATATGTAGTTTCAAAATGCCTTACTTTACAACTAGATGTATTGTTATTATCATGATTTTATCTTACTATGATCAACAACAAACACATTTCATCAATATAAGTCTTTATTAGATAAAAAATAACATCATCAAAACATGAAAATCTACCTTGATGAAGTCCATCTGACCCATGCAAACATGGAAAGATGGACATTAAAACAATAATGATGAAATTGAATACCTGATTTATTTTATTCTAAATAATTATTATGCTAGTCTGGGCAATGTTACATGTCTTCTGCAAAGATATTTGTGTGTCAGGAATCATGACTTTTTGCAGGTTACATATGTTAAAAATTTCAGTGCTTGCCAGAGGAAGAAGTGTTGTACCCATGACTTTTTAATAGCAAAGCCTCCCAAACTAGTCTACTAGGAAGAAAACATAACTAATTTTCTTGTTTCATTCTGTAAAATAGTAAGACAATTCACACAAGCATTTTTTTTTGTTTATTATTTTATACAGAAATGGAACAGTATCCTCCAGCCCTTAACCCACTCACCCCCAGTCTTTATGACTGTGGTTGGGTAGGTTAAGTGGCAGACGAGGAAACCATGACTCTTGAGGTAGTGCATCAAGATATCAAGTTATCAGAATAATCACTGGTTAATATAGTTTATAACTATATTAATAACCAGTGGACACCCTTGACAAATCCACTGGTGTTAAATACATTTATTAAACAAGAAATTGTTAGCATGACAGAAAAAATGCTTAGCAACTCTTCGTCCATCTTTAAGTTCTGAGTTCAAATTCCGCCAAGGTTGACTTAACTTTTCATCTTTTCAGGGTTGGTAAAATAAGTACCAGTTGAGCACTGAGGTTGATGTAATCGACTTACCCTGTTCCCTGAAATTGCTGGCCTTGTTCCAAAATGTGAAACCCATAAATAAGAAAATATATAGACAACTCTGTGTGTGTGTGTGTGTGTGTGTGTGTGTGTGTGTGTGTGTGTGTGTACACAGTTTATACAGGGGTGGTTAATGATATAAAGTTCGCGTTTACTCAGTATTCAATTAACAAAATGACTTATTCATGTTTTAATAGAGAAGGAGGAAGCAAAAGCATCATAATAATATATTGCTTTTGAGGGAGGGACAAATGGAGAATGGAAACAAACTATCAATTACATACTTAAGTGATAAATTAAAGTCATGAGGCTAAATATTTAAACAAGTGGAATATAATGATTTGAAGTAATTCTCCCTGTATTTGACTATTGTTTTATTTCATCCACCCTGGAAAGATGAGAAGTAAAACTGATATTAGGATTTGAACTCAACATATAAAAGTCCATAACTAAATACTGTAGGTATTTTATCCAATGATTTAATCATATTGCCAATCCACTTGTGATTGAATTAACATCAGAGGGATCAAATGCAAATTTGACCCAAGTGAAAAATGAACTATGAATGAAAGTAATAGTGGTAAAGGACCAAACCTAAATACTGCCAGACAGTGTTTCTACCTCTGCATTCTCATTATTCAATGACAGAATCAGTTGAGTGCTAGACAAATTTACATCCCTTCTACATTTCAATTTCAAATCTTTTTAAAAGGTCAACTTTGTCTTTCTTCCTTTTTGGGGTCTATAAAATAACCAATTGGGTTAAGGGGGTTGATTTTAATCCAGATTAGTTGTGAGAATTGACCATTAATTACTTCAGGATTAGTGGATTACAGAACCAAGAGTGTCAAGTAAAATGCCTCTCTAGCTTTTCTCTTTCACTGTCTCTTGCTCTTTATTTTTCTATCTTTGTTCTTGTGACTCTCTCTCTCTTTCTCTCTCTCTCTCTCTCTCTCTCTCTCTCTCTCTATATATATATATATATATATATATATATATATATATATATATATATATATATATATATACATATATATATATCTGTCTGCCTCCCTGCCTATCTATCTATTAACTACCTCCATCTTTCTCTTTCTGCTGTCTGTCTGCTCACTCACGCATACATACATTTGAAGAGAAAAGTAATCAATACATATATAGTTTATTCATTTATTTGAAGTTGAGGCTTTTCTCCATTGCTACTTTATACTGTTAAAATAGGCAGTATATGTATACTCAGTGTGAAAATGGAAACATGAAAGTAGGTATCATGATGAATTTTTGAAAATATTTAAATCTAATTTCTATCATACTTTGTATTGGAGAGCATCCAAAAAGAAACATTTTAATATCTCATTTGTGAAATTTGGATGAATATTTTAGGAAATATGACAATTTGAATGGTCAGTGAATTTGTCAAAATCTTGCCTAATTAGGCCTAAATGATTACCCATATTTGAAACTGATGTGATAATATTCAAATTACACAAGTTGATAGTGTCCATGGGATAGCATATACTTTTTTTTTTTCGGGTTCTTGAAAATGAAACTTTGTTTTTTTGGCAATTTTAAAAATATTTACGTAAGACCTTTTTTGTTGCATGTAATAAACAGTTGATCTTACAACACAAGTGTAAGCTTTTCATGTGTTTTCAGACTTAGCTAAATTCAAAAGTACCAGCCACAGGGACTTGGATTTTGGCACATTTATTGTAGGTATAGAACTAAATAAACCTTGAGGTATTGGGACATGATAATCAATACAATTTTAATGTCTATATGGGGAGAAGGCTTTTATGAAAAAAAAATTTCGAAAATTTATGATTTCCCCCTCCACACTCATCTCGACTGATTTTGGCCTTTTTTTTTTTTTTTACACCATGCATTTATCAATGGAAGAAGCCTTTTTAGTTGAAAACAAAAATTGTGAAGATATTTTCAGATGAAGAGATGTGTGATTTCAGGGAGATTTAGTTGTTGTTTCAAACACATCCCATGACAAACTAGTACCTTCCTTGTCACCCCCACCATTGGCACCAAGCAAGTGTGTGTGAGGAAAAACATATTTGCTGACAGAAAAATGTATGGTTTTTCAACCCCCTCCCTTTTATTTCTGTTTGTAATTGGAGAGCCTTAGAAGATCATTGCTGGGATTTATCCACAGTGATTTTTAAAAGGTTATGTAAAAGATAATTTATTTTAATATCATACTTTACAGTTAGTAAATGTGGTTTTTCTGACACACATGGACTCACTTGGTATGGGGGTGGGTTTAAAGATTTAAATTACAGTTTTTTTGTTTTTTTTTGCTTAAATCCCAGTTAAACAAAACTGGAGTGTTACTTCTGCATTATCATTCCATAAAATGTATTTATGAGGAGAAAAATATTAAAGAAACATATATGTCAGAGTGACAACGAAATGAGGAAGGTACCAGTTGGTCATGGGAAGTGCTTGCAACAACAGCTAAATCTCCCTTAAATCACCTTTTCATCTGAAAATATTTTCTCTCCCTCTCCATTAATTTTTATATCAAAATAAAGTCTTCTTCATGACTATAATTTTCAACACAAATTGAGTTATAGTGCTACAGCACACTGAACTAGAATGAGTGCTACCATTCAGCAGTCAAAAACAAAAACAAAACAAACGTTGTGAATGTATGGAAATACATTGGTGATTGAGGGGACCTGACAAGATATGTAAGTCGAAATAACCATTATTTAAATGTATATACATGTAATGATTGAAACCTAGGCTAGCCTAGGTTGTTTTTATGTTAGCCTAGGAATTTGGTAAATTGTTTGGAAGGTGTAGGCTGCTTTTATATCAGAAAGTAATAATTTCAAATGCTTTACTGTTACCTACCTGATGGCTGACAGTGGTGTTACTTGTTGAGGCTGGTATAAGAGGAGAAGGAAATTACACACTAGATGTCTATGGTTGGAGATGGTCAACTGACTCCTATTGTGAGGGTGTAGATTGTTGTGGAAACCTGTCTGAAGTTCCTTGAATTGTCTTTTCTTCTTCTCTTCAAGGATTGGGTAATAAGGTGCAGTAGTATCTTGACAACCCCCCAATATTTTTATAAAACGTTGTGCAATGGGATCCATTTCTTCAAATAACACAAGACATTTATCTCTATGAGAAAAATCCTCTTGCATTTTATTCAATGTAAAACAAAATTCGGGATCAATGATGCATACTGTATTTCAACATTAATTTTAATATGCTATACAGATTAATTTTAATATGCTGTACAGATTATATATTTCTATTGCTTTTTATTTATTACCCGGAGACGAATATGAATGTAACCAATCAATACAACCTGGAATTAACAGTACAGTATAGTGTCAACATTGTTGCTGTTTTGTCAGACGACGTAAATTAATACTCTTTCATATTTATTTAATATTTTAGAAAGAGCGACATATCTTCAGATATGACAAGAGTCGAAATGACTTAACCAATGGTATATATGTATATTGAGTGTTGGGCCTCATGGGAGGGAGTTCCTTTCAAGCGTGTGTGTGTATATATATATATATATATATATATATATCTGCATGTGTGTGTGTATATGTATATATGCGTGTATATATATATATTGGACACTAAACTCGGCTTGCGACAACCTGTTGGGGCAAGTGAAAGCGAAATCGTGATGGCACCTGTACCAGTGGAGCGCTAAGAGCACTGTCTGAGCATGATCGTTGCCAGAGTGGCTGCCTGGCTTCCGTGCCAGTGGGTCGTAAATAGCAACATTTGAGCGTGATCGTTTCCAGCATCACCTTCCTGGCTCTTGTGCAGGTGGCACGTAAAATACACTGTTTTGAGCGTGGCCATTGCCAGTACCGCTTGACTGTGAGCAATTAGAGCGTTTGAACCAAGCTTTGAAGAAAAAAAGACCTGCTTTAGTGAATCGAAAAGGAATGATGTTTCATCAGGACAATGCACAACCCCACACTGCAAAGATCACATCACAGAAGATCGAAGAGCTTGGTTGGGAAAAATTTCCTCATCCACCTTATTCTCTTGACCTTGCTCCTTCAGACTACCATTTGTTTCGTAGTTTCCAGAATCATTTTGGGGACAAAACTTTCGCAAGCCAGGAGGAGGTCAAAACTGACATTTCAGAGTTCTTCGCTTTGAAACCAAAAGAGTTTTACATTGATGGGATTAAAAAGCTTGTAAATAGATGGGAGGAAGTCATAGATAATCAGGGAAAGTACATTGATGATTAAATTTCAATTAAATATAACATTTGATCACTTGTTTTCTTTATTCAAAATTCGGACAGAACTTATGGGATGACCTGATATATACATATATACATACATATTGCAATAATTATGTAGTCTTGGGTTCAGTTTCACCATACAGTATTTTGAGCAAGTGTCTTCTACTGTAGCCCTGGGCTTACCAAAATAGTGTAAGTGGATTTGGTAGATGGAAATTGAAAGAACTTTGTGTGTATATACCCTTGTCTTAACATCATTTGATGATTGTAAATGAGCATCACCGTCAGATAAACAATGTTTGTATCCAGTCTTCCATGGGGAAATATTATTTTGCTTGGAAATAGGTGTAGGTTAGCAGTAGGAAGGATATCCAGCCATAGAAAATCTGATTCGAAAAATTGTGTGTGATCTATGCAGACATGTAACATTGGACACTAAACAATGATATATGTATGTAGCACGGAATTTTGTCAGTGAACAGGTTGTGGTTTCAAAGCGATGAAAATATTTTGACAATTTAAATGTTGAAGTGAATCTAACGGTTTTTGTGTGTTTTTAAATGGCTTATAAACACCTTCCATGCTGCAATTGTGTGTGTGTGTGTATATATATATATATATATATATATATATACGCACAGACACACACACATATGCTTATATATTCTTTTCTTTTATTCTTTTACTTGTTTCAGTCATTTGACTGCTGCCATGCTGGAGCACCACCTTTAGTCAAACAAATTGACCCCAGGACAGCCTTCCTTGCTGAAACACTAAGCTATGGGGGTGCAAACACTCCAACATCAGTTGTCAAGTAATGGTAGTGGGATAAACACAGACACACCCAAACATATACATATGTATATGACAGACTTCTTTCAGTTTCCATCTACCAAATCCACTCACAAGGCTTTGGTTGGCCCGAGGCTATAGTAGAAGACACTTGCCCAAGGTGTCACGCAGTGGGCCTGAACCTGGAACCATGTGATTGAGAATCAAGCTTCTTACTACACAGCCACATATATACTTACTCACACACACACACACACACACACACACACACACACACACACACACACACATAATACTCATGTACATCTTTCATCGTTGTCTTTTTCAGGACTTGAAGCTGACGCATCTGTTGAGGTCAGTGAACAGGACATGATAGGACCTCTGTCAAGTATGGCTACCACTGAACCAGACTGCCTGTTGTACCTAGCATGGATTTTTATAAATATCTGCAGTTTGTACGCCTTCTATTCTTCCAGCATTGGCCAGCACATGATTAATAAAATACACACTCTTTGGCAGGAACATCAACATATTGAATAGACAGTCATTAGCAGCATTTGTTTGTTTGTAATTATGTATAATTCTCATTAATTTATTCATTAATTGTTGTTGTTGTTGTTGTTGTTATTACTACTACTACTACTACTACTACTACTACTACTACTACTACTACTACTTCAAGCTGGTAGAATTGTTAGCACACCAGGCAAAATGCTTAGCAGCATTTTGTCCATCCTTGTGTTCTGAGTTCAAATTTCACTGAGGTTGACTTTGCCTTTCGATCCATTCAGGGTTGATAGAATAAGTACCAGTTGAACACTGGGGCCAATGTAATCTACTTTTCCCGTTCCCTGAAATTTCTGGCCTTGTGCCAAAATTTGAAATTATTGTTATTAGTGAGCTGGCAGAATTGTTAGCACACTGGGCAAAATGCTCAGCAGCATTTTGTCTGTCTTCGGCTGGGGTTGACTTTGCCTTTCATCCTTTCAGGGTTGATAAATTAAGTACCAGTTGTGTACTGGGGTCGATCTAATCAACTGGCCTCCTCCCCAAAGATTACGGGCCTTGTGCCTTCAGCAGAAAGGATTATTATTAAAGGTGGCAAGCTGGCAGAATTGTTAACATGCCAGGCAATATGCTTAGTGGTTTGTCATCAGTTCCAATTCCGTCGAGGTCAACTTTGCCTTTCATCCTTTCAGGGTCAATAAATTAAGTACCAGTTGAGCACTGGGTTTGATGTGATCAACTGTGCCCCTCCCTACAAAACCCAGGCCTTGTACCTATAGTAGAAAGGATTACTACTACTACTAAGGTGATGGGCTGGCAGAATCGTTAGTATGCCAGGTGAAATGCTTAGCAATATTTTGTCTGTCTTCACATTCTGAATTCAAATTACGCTGAGGTCGACTTTACCTTTCATCCTTTTGGGATCAATAAATTAAGTACCAGTGAAACCCTGGGCTTGATGTAATTGTCTAGTCCCCTCCCCCAGAATTTCAGGCCTTGTGCTTTTAAAAGAGATAATTATTATTATTATTACCCAGTTGACATTGGAATGACTGAAATTTTAGGATATTGGACAAAATGCATTGTAGCATCTTTCATTGGCATCTGTTGATGTTCTGAATCCCAGTGTGGATGATTTTCACCTTTCATCCTTCTTGGATTGATAAAATGAGTACTGCTTAGGCAGTGGGGTGGGTGTGAGTTATCTAATTGACCATACATGCCTACCAGAATTTTAGTCATGTGCATATTTTAGGAATTATTGCTTGTCTTGTACCTGTAGTAGAAGGAATTAATGTTAGGGTAATGAGGCAGCAAACTGACAGGATCATTAATTTGCCAGATAAAATACTTAGTAGCCTTTCTTCTGGTTTTACATTCTGAGTTCAAATTCGGTTGAGGTTGACTATGCTTTTCATCCTTTCAGAGTCAATACAAGTACCAGTTGAGTATTTGTAATTGACTTGCCCCCTCTCCGATATAGTAGAAAAGATTATTATTATTGTTATTATTATTATTATTATTATTATTATTATTATTGAGTGAGAGAGCAGTCCTTGCCATCAAAGTGACACTGGGGTAAAATATATGAAGCCCATTATACCCATCATGACTACCCATCTGATAAGGGTACATCAGGCACATGCATCACAACCATATGTGTGCAACATGGTGATCTCATATCAAGATAAACAGTGCATGACCACGCAGGTGGGGCCCAGTTAGAATTTTCTTCATGTTGTGTAGCCCATTCCGCTCAAAAGGTTCCTGAATAAGGTTTGTTTAAGGATGTTGAGCAAAATACCAATGTTTCCAAAGGTGAATTATTCAAACCCCCAAAGAATTCCTCTCAACACATGGCTATGATGCTCCCCTACTACATCTGCTCATGATCAGAGATGCACATATCATCAACCACTAAGGGCCATGCTCAACTGGCTAAAGTCAAACAACTGACAAGCAAATCTGTGGTATTAAGCAGAATATTTGCTGTAGCCCAACTTTTATACCAAGGCAAAACAATGTACATGATAACACTTCCAATCAATTAAGATCAGAAGCCATGAGAGCCACTGCCTGGTACTGCATCCGGGCATTTATCATCATCATCATCTTCATCATCATTATCATCATCATTATTATCATCATTATTATTATTATTATTATTGTTCAGTAGTTTTATTTTTATAACGTGATTTCACTTCACTACCGAGCGCAGCTCTGTGCACCTTGGGTATGTGCTGTGGTTTGCTGTGGTGCTCTTATGTTTACTGTATTGAAATTGTTTTGCGTAGAATGTGTGCAGTACCCAGTAGTGCAATTTTCTGTATGTTATATATATTTGTAAGTCCTGGTGTTTTTGTTATGTATTTGTCTGAATATTTTTTTATTATACCTAAGGCACCTACTATGATAAGAATTGTTTCTGTTTTTAGATTCCACATTCGAGTTATCTCTATTTCCAGGTCTTTGTATTTTGAAAGTTTTTCCATTTCTTTTCGAGAAACGTTGTCATCTGCTGGTATTGATACATCAATTAGAAAGCATTTTTTTTCTTCATGATCTTTGACAACTATATCTGGTCTATTTGCCTTAATTTCTCTATCTGTGTGTATTGGCATATCCCAGAGTATGGTTGCTTTCTCGTTTTCTGGCGTGTGTTGATACCATCTTTTTTCTGTTGTTATTCCATAGTGTTGGCATAGCTTCCAGTGTATATAGGTCCCAGCTCTGTCGTGTCTGTGAATATATTCCTTCTTAGCCAGGACTGGGCAGCCAGAGATAATATGATTTATTGTTTCTTCTCGATCTCCACATATTCTACAGTTACTTGTTATATTTCTTTTCATTATGTGTTTTTGGTAATTTCTGGTGGGGAGGCTCTGGTCTTGTGCAGCAATTAAAAATCCTTCAGTCTCTGCTTTGAGTCCTGAGCTTCTCAGCCATTGCTGGGATTTTTCTCTGTCTATTTCTTTCGCATTTAGTTTAGCCCAGTATTTACCATGTAGGGGCTTTTCTTGCCATCGTTTTATCATGGTCCGTTGCTGTTCTAGTTTTAGTTTGGATTTCATTTGTTTTATAGCTTTTGTTGTTTCTTCTTCTTCTTCTTCGTATTTGTTAGGTAGATTGATTTCTTGTTTGTATTTGTCAGCTTCCTTAAATACTGAAAACAGTTTTTTGTTTTGCTCGTGTTTTGTGGTTATTTGTATTAGCTTCCCTTCACTCTGGAGTAGGTATTTTTGCAGTCCTATGGTGGTTATTTTATAATAGTTTTCTAGCTGTATAAGACCCCTGCCACCTTCTGTGCGTTGTATATATAGCCTTTCTATGTCAGATTTTGGGTGGTGCATCCTATATCCTGTCATTATTTTTCTTGTTTTCCTGTCTATTTTACATAGTTCGTTTAGTATCCAGTTAAGGATGTTGTAGCTGTAGCTTATAACTGGGATAGCTAAAGTGTTGATACCCATTATCTTGTTTTTAGCATTGAGCTCTGTTTTTAGTATTGATCTAACTCGTCTATAGTACTCTTTCTTTATTTTTTCTTTCATTTGTGTATGTTGTATCCTATCTAGTTCATTGACTCCTAAATACTTATATGGTTGGCTTTCGTCTAGTTCTCTTATTTCATTGGCTTTATCTAGTGTTATATTGCTACTTTTAACTAATTTTCCTCTTTTCAGGGTTGCTTTGGCACATTTTTCTAATCCGAATTTCATATCTATTTCCTTGGTAAAGCCGTGTACTGTCTGTAGTAGTGTTTCTAGCTCTTTGTTGTTTTTTGCATATAATTTTAGGTCATCCATATATAGAAGGTGACTGACTGTTTTTCCTTAGCATTTGTAACCGCATCCAGTTCTATTTAGCAATTTGGTTAAAGGTGTGAGTGCCAGGCAGAACAGGAGTGGAGAGAGCGTGTCTCCCTGGAATATTCCTCTTCTAATGGGGATGGCTTTCGTTTTCACAAGTCCCTCTTTTGTTTGGAGCTGTAGCATTGTCTGCCATTTGTTCATTGAGTGCTCTATGTATTTTATGATAATTGGTGCCACCTTGTTTATGGCTAGTGTTTCCAGAATCCACGTGTGGGGAACACTGTCGAAAGCCTTTTGGTAGTCCACCCAGGCCATACTGAGGCCTTTCTTCTTTCTGCGGCTGTCTTCAGTTATGGCTTTATTGATCAATAATTGATCTTTACAGCCGTATGAGCCCTTGCAGCATCCCTTCTGCTCTTCTGGAAACAGGTTGTTATTTTCCAGGTGTTTACTCAATCTCTGCGATATTATTGCAGTAAAGGCTTTGTAGATCGTAGGGGGACAGGTTATAGGTCTATAGTTTTGTGGTTTCTCCGTTTCCGTGGATTTGGGGATTAAGATGGTTTTCCCTTTTGTGAGCCATTCAGGCATTGTCTCTGGATCTGCTAGTATGTTAAAGTTTTCTGCCAGCTTTTTATGCATTCCTGGCAGGTGTTTTAACCAGAAATTGGGGATCTTGTCGTGTCCAGGTGCCTTCCAGTTGCTTAGTCTTTGCAGTGTCTGGGTTACCTCTTCAGTTGTTATAGGGGCCCAGAGTTGCTCAGGTGCTAAGTTCGTTGTTTTAATGGTCCTTTTCTGGGGTTGTTGCTTCACCGACCATATTTGTTTCCAGAATTTCTCTAGTTCTTCTGCTGTTGGTGCTGAAGTAATGTCTATTTTATTTTTACCCAGTTCTTGGTAGAGTTTTTTGGGGTTGGATTTGAACTGTTTGTTTTGTTCAAAGAAACGTTGGCGGATCCTTTGTGCTTTGGCAAGGATGTCTTGCTTTAGTTTTTCTTTTGCCTCAGGTAAGTCTTTTTCTGTAATGCTGTATTTGTACAGTATTTTTGTTTTCTTCTTGTTACTTAGTAGTGTTGATTGTTTACTAATTTCGTTGAGAATCGATAAATCTTTTCTCTTTTTTTAAATTTTGTTCTGGATGTTATTTATCCACAAGGTCTGTTTGGGTGGTAGAACTCCTGTTCGGGTGGGTTTGAGTGAGTATCCTACTTCTTTTGTGGCTGCAGTGGCTGCCTCATATATTATGTCATTTAGCTCAGTGATATTGCCTGTTGTTTCTGTGGTTGTTAGTTCCGTGATGGCCAGGTTTATGCTATTTATTATTGATGTTGTTTTATTGTCTATTTTGATTTTTGGGAGATATAATCTGTGGTCCATTCTAAGATCCGTGGTTTTCAGTTCTTTGATTATTTTTATTTTCATAGTATCGTAATTATTAGGTTTCCCTTCGTTATTTCCAGGCTTTATATTTGTTTTGCCTTCCTTTTCATTCATATGTTTGTCTGTGGTGTTCTGGTTTGGTGCTTTTTGTACACTATTATACATCTCTACGGTCTGGGTTTGTTGTTTTTTGTTTACTTCGTTTTTGCCGGAAATGTTACGTTTGTCCTCGTGTTTTGCTATCTCAGTGTTTATATTATTTGGCATTGCTGTGTGACTACTATCTAGATTTTCCTGATGTATTTTTCCTTTCAATTGTTCTATTTCTGATATTTTTTTTGCTTTTAGAATATATCTTCTTATGTTAGCTAGTTTGTTAGGGTTCATTGTTTTATCGAGGTCTATATTTACATTATTTTTCTTCCATATTTTATATGTATGTGTTGTTGCGTTTTCGTTTTTTGGGTAGAGCACTGCTGTGAAATAGGCGTATAGTATCGAAATGTATTCCTCACGTGTCCATTTATGCCGTTTTGATTTTGTTTGCGGGACATGAGGAACAACGTCCGGTCATTGTTTTCGTAGGATACCGGTTTGTTTATTTCTGTTGTCAGATTGTTTTGCACGTTCAGATCTTCGTATTTTTTTCGTAACAAGCTTACAGTACGCACTTCTCGGTTGTTATTCTTGGGTGTAATAATACCGGTGTTATTTAATCTGTTTGTAATTTTTTTGTACATGGTGTTTTGGGGTTCGAAGATGGTTTGATTTTGATGTAACACGTGTGTTTACGATCGCTGTGCGGGTAGTGGAGGTATCAAGTTGAAATACATCATTATATTTGGAAAGATAGAAATAAATTTCAATGAATATTACTTACTCGGATATAATCCAACCCTTTGTCAGCTATTTTTTGGCTCAATGCGATGTCTTTATTTCCGATGTTTTTGGATAAGTTTCGGAGCAGTGATTTATTGTTCTCACATATTAAACTTCCCCGGTGTCTGTTCACTTCCCCGGTGTCTGTTCTTATTATTATTATCATTATCATCATCATTATTATTATTATTATTATTATTATTATTATTATTATTATTATTATTATTATTATTATTAGGGTGGTGAATTAGCAGAATTGCCTCAGCATTGTAGAAAATGCTTTGTATCAGTTTCAGCTCTTTATGTTCAGAGTTCAAATCCAACTGAGGTCAACTTTGCTTTTCATCCTGCTTGGTTTCATTTAATCAACTAATACCTTCACCTCAAAATACTAGAAATCATCATCATCATCATTAGCATGCTGAACAAATTTTGCCCATCTTTATGTTCTGAGTTAAAATTCCACTGAGGTTGACTTTACTTTTGCTTTTCATTCTTTTGGGGTTTGATATAATCAACTACACTCATCCCCAAAATTTCAGGCCTTGTGCCTATAGTAGAAAGGATTATTATTTCTTGGCAAGTAAAGTTGTTCCACATCTGCTTTAGGGTGGTGCATTCTATTCATTGTCAACAATTTTCAGATTTTTCTATCAAGCCCGCAGATCCTGTTTCTTTCATTTAGCTGTTTTGTGTATTGCCTTTAACTTGTAATTACATTCTTTTCTGATCCTTTCCCTTATTATTGAGTGTTTGATTCCATCACCTTCATATACCCACTAGATATTTGTATCCCTCCTCTGGTTTTAACTCCTTTATAACAGTCTGTTAATCAAGTTCAATGTTGAATATTTAGCCCAGTTTCCCTCTGATGAAGGTGGCTTTTGCACACTTATCAAAACCAAATTCCATCCTGATGTCATGACTAAACTGTTTTACAACTGCTAATAAGCTTTGCAGTTGCCGGTCATTTTTCATAAAGACCTTTAAATTATCCATCTAAAAAAAGATGATTTACTTAGTTTTATCAGAAATTTTAGAGTCACACTGCTTCTTTGAGCAATTTGGAAAGATGTATTAGAGCTAGACAAAGGAGTGGTGACAGAGAGTCACCTTGGAAAATACATGAAATTTTAACATTAGCATTCAAAGATTCATTCTCACTATTCAAAATCAGGGTGATTTTTGTGTGATTTCATACTTACAGATAAGAGGTTTTGTAGAGTAGATGCTATTTTATAAGTTTCAAAACATTTCTCAGTCTGGCTATATGGTAGACTATCAAAAGCATTTTTAAAGTCTATCCAGGCTATTGACAGGTTCTTGTACCGTTTGCAATAATCTTCCAAAAATCATCTTATTGAGGAGATGCTGATCTTTGTAACGGTAGGACCCACAGTTACAGCTTTTTTACTCATTAGAGAAGATGCCATTTTCTATTAAGTTATATATACATTCGGTCATGACAGATGTTAATATCTTATACATAGTTGTTAAGCAGGTTATAGGTCTATAGTTTTTTGGTTCATTTGTTTCTTCAGTATTTATATACCTCTTATGAGATTGAGTGCAGTTTCTTAGGCTGTTCATGTTGTAATACCAGCTGTAGCATCTAGTTGGGTTTTACTTTAGATGTACATTTGGAGTCCTATTGTGATCATTTTATTGGATGTTTCAAGTTGGATTAGTCCTTTACTACCCTCCTTTCATGGGAGATAGAGCCTTTGGACATCTAATTGTGGGTGTTGCATCCTGTTTAATGTCAGCAGTTCCTTGGTCTTTATGTCCATGTGTTAGAGTTCTCTCAAATTCCAGTTGATGACATTAAGGCTATACTGGACAACTGGTACCAGCAAGGAGTTTGTAACTGCAATTCTATTCTGGGAGTTCAGCTCAGTATTCAGGACCATTCTGACACGTCTATAATATTTTTCCCTGATCTTCTCTTTCATTGACCTGTGCTGAATACCTTTCCATTTGTTTACTCCATGATACTTATAAAAGCCTTCTTGATTCAGATCCTTGATAGTTGTATCATTATCAAGTTGGGTCAAGGTATTAGCTGTCAGTTTACCATGTTTGAATGTAGCTTTTGGCCAAATTCCATACTAACATCATCACTGAATCTTTTCAGTGTTATCAGTGGCCCTTTCAGATCCTTGTCGTCTTTTGTATATAATTTTGGATCATCCCTGTAGAACAAGTGTGAGATGATCTTATTAAACATTTTGTACCTGTAATTTGTGCTATTCAACTCATGGGGCAAGGGAATAAGGGAAAGACAGAAAAAAATAGGGGAGAGTGAATTGCCCCTGGAATATTTCACAATTTATTTTGACATTCTTTGACACATTCAACCTTTCTTGTGGTTGAAAAACAATTTCATGTTCCACTGTTCCATAGTATATTACAGAAAACCTTTTTGCAAGAGGAGAGATCTTGAATATATTTAATGCCTTTAAAATCCAGCTTCTCCTCACAATTGTTGGCCTTGTGCAAAAACTAGAAAGAATTATAATTGTTGTTGTGAAGAAGCTGAAAGGTGGTAAGAACAGTGACACACAAAATGCTTTGCAGTATTTAGCTATTGCGTTTTACATTCTGAGTTCAAATGATATTATAGCCATTAAGGATCAGCCCTAGCTTGGTCTAAAGACTGTAACCACTGTGTGGCATTGTGCTTACAACATTATTGTCCTCATTAATTAAGAATCAGGTGGCAGAAACAGATTGCCATACTTGATTGTTTGTTCATCTATTTTTCCATGCTAGCATGGGGTAGACAAATATCTATTATTGAGGCATTGGTTTTTAGCTGGATGTTCTTGTCTGGTTTTTTGAGTAAAGGATGTTTTATTCCATACATCTTAGTAAGCACAGATCTAACGGACAATTTGTGAGGGAATGTAAACAAACTACTTGCAACTAAGTGATGTTCAGAACGTACATACACACTCATCTCAGGCTGTAATGAAAGTTCTGTTCAATTTCCTAAAAACTTTCAAAACGAAAGAGTAGTTAATGGAGATTGTTTTCAGTGAGCTCATCCCATCTGACAAGAAGCTTTTTAGTGCCATCTGTACAAAATTCTTTTAGTTTGGACCTGAAGTAAGAGACTTACTTATTTTATAGGGGACGTGGCACAAGGTAAAAACCTACAACGGCTTGTAAAAAGTTTCAATTACACAAATAAGTTTTTTGCCTTACCTTTGATAGAGAAGTGTAAAAAAATCCAAAGCACATGTAAATCTACAAAAACGGTACTCCAACGAACACAAACAGTTAATTCACAATAACAACAAATCTTGCCCCCTGCCCCCCATCCTTGGTGGGGCATGGCACAAGAAAAAGCCTACAATGGCTTGAAGAAAAAGTTTCAATTGCACAATTAAAGTTAAGAAGGTTTTTCACCTTACCTTCCTGATAGGGAAGCATAAAAAATCCAAAAAACGCATAAATCCACAAAGACAGTACTCCAATGAATACAAACAGTTAATTCACAATAACAAGGCACGTCTTACTTGCTCCAAAGTAAGAACAAAATGGTAGGAACAGTTAGCAGAAGCACTCTCCAAAACAGAGGTAAGCAAGCTACTTACCACATAGCCACTCCTGCACCTATATCCAGAAGTCTTTGTGAGACAAAAGTAGCAATTGTTTACATGGTTCTTTGGCTCCCACCATACCATAGGAATGCCAAATATTAGTTGTTTCCTTGGGCCCTTTGTCCATTGGCATAGATTTTTGATGCAGGGTTTACATACATTGTTCAGGGCCCACAATTTATTCTGTCCACCAACTTCAATCTTAAAGTAAACCAAGTAGGATCTTTTCACAAAGTTACTGAGGTTCATTCTTTGACTTGGTATAGTAAAACACCTGCATATATAACAAAAAGAGTCAGGGGAATTCAAACATTTCTTTTGCAGTGACGCCATGCTACTGAGCCCCTTCATTACTTCATGAAATAAATGTGAAAAGAGAAAAATTAATACAGAACGTATTTATATATCAAGGTTTGTCTAAATAGGTGTCTAAATGCATAGATAAAATAAATATTCAACAGAAATGTTTAACTATGATATCTTTTGTATAGTTGTTAGTAAGAAGAGATTAATGCAGATTAAGATGGCCGAGTGTTGGAGCACACAGTTATTAGGAAGCACACTTCTACACAGTTACATTTTCCAGGCTGACAGTGTTAGAATCTCACTCACTGAACACTCAACTAACACTGAGACTCTTACTGCTAACATGCCCTACAAAAAATACATCGAGAAATTTCTGAAACCCTAACTTGATGTGAGAAAAAAAAACAGTTGCCATTTTAAAACTCAGTGAGCCTAAATTATCCAAAAACAGGTCTCAAACTTAGGTCAGCAGAAAAAAATTTAGAATTTGTTGGCCAGTGTTATTACTGGAGCACCCGACCTGTTAATAATGACAGTTATTGTTGAAAAAGTTACCTGATGAAAGTTGATAATTAGAGGATGAGGAAGTAAAAAAAAATTGCCAGAATAACAGGAAAATAAGAAAGTTATATTTATCACTCCCAAAATATTATACAAGTATGATTCACTGCAGACATTCATGAAGAACATCATTTCTTATGTAGATATGCGTTTTCAATCAGTAATTTCACAGCACAGACAATAGATATTGCAGTACACTATATGCTGAAGTAGCATTGAAATTGCTTATAATTGATGCAATGCTGGGAAAATTGTCTGACTTTATGAACATTAAAACACTGCTTAAAATATCTGGTGGTGTGAGTTATGGTCTAGTCACCCATATAGGTAATTAGGTTGTATATGAAGGAGTCATACCCAATGACTGGTGTAGCAGCACCATAGTCAACTGCTACAAAGGCTAAGGTGGTGGCTTAGACAGAAATAATTACAGAGGTATCAAATTGTTGGGTCAGGTGATGAAAGTTATGGAGAGGGTCATAGCCCAACTAATTAGGGAGAGGGTTAGTCTTGAGATGCAGTTTAGTTTTGTGCCAGAGAGAAGCATCACTGATGCTATATTTCTGGTAAGGCAACTGCAAGAGAAGTACCTTGCCAAGATAAACCTATGTACTTGGCTTCTATTGACATGGAGAAAGCCTTTGACAGGGTCCCCCAATCCTTTACTTGGTGATCAATATGGAAACTAGTGATAGACGAGTGGTTGGTAGATGCATGTACAGAGTTGTTGTCAGTAAAGTGAAGATTAGCAACAAGTATAGCGCTGAATTTAGGGTAGAAGTAGGGGTTCACCAAGGATCAGTCTTCAGCCCCCTCTTGTTCATCATAGTCCTCCAGGCAATAACAGAGGAATTTAAAACAGGCTGCCCCTGAGAGTTCCTCTATGCAGATGACCTTATTCTTATAGCTGAATCACTACCAGAAGAAGTTTCAGATGTGGATGCAAGGTGTAGAATCCAAGGGCCTTAGAGTCAGTAAGTAGGAAGGCAGACAAATCATAAATCCCTTCAGGTAGATGGCCCTGCTCGATCTGTAGGAAAGGTGTAGGTAGAAATTCCATAAGATGTACCTGGTGTAAGCTATGGACACATAAGAGCTGCAGCAATATCAGAGGAAGGTTAACTGGGGAAAATAGTTTTTGTGTGTGGAAGGTGAACAGGTACAATAAACACTAAAAATGTACAGAAATTAGATTCCATCATATCGGTAGGCAAGCTAGTAGTAGTTGCTAGCTTTCATTATCTAGGTGACCAAGTCAATAGCAAAGGTGGATGCTCTGAGAGCATAGCTACAAGAATAAGAATAGGCTGAACGAAGTTCAACCTATTGAAAAGTTCAGAGGGCTCCTGCTTTTGTTGGCAACAAGGGCCTTTCCTTCAGAGTGAAAGGCACACTGTATAATACCTGTGTGCAAACAGCCATGCTACACAGTAGTGAATGAAACGGGCTGTGACCACCAAGGACATGACTAGACTTGAAAGAAATGAAGCTAGCATGCTTCGCTGGATGTGCAGTGTCAGCATACATGTACAACAGTGTAAGCACCGAGAGAAAAGTTGGACATAAGAGGCATCAGATGTGGTGTGGAAGAGAGACAACTGCACTGGTATGGTCATGTGATGCATATGGACAAGAACAGCTATGTAAAGAAGTGCCAATCTCTAACTGTGGAGGGAACCTATGGAAGAGGCAGACCCAGGAAGATATGGGATGAGGTGGTGAAGCATGATCTTCAAACGTTGGGCGTCACAGAAGCAATGACTAGTGACCAAGACCTTTGGCAATATGCCATGCTTGAGAAGACCCATCAAGCCAAGTGAAATTACAGTCATGGCTGATGCTGGTGTTGCATAACTGGCATCCATGCTGGGGGCACGTAAAAAACACCTTTTGAGTATTGGGCCTCACAGAGTCAATGACAAATGACTTTGACCTTTGGCAATATGCCCTGCTTGAGAAGAAAACCCATCAAGCCAAGTGAAATTGTAGTCATGGCAGATACTAGTATCACACAACTGGTATGTAAAAGCACCCATAACACTCTTGTAGTGGTTGGCATTAGGAAGAGCATCCAGCCATAGAAACCATACCAAATCAAACTGGAGCCTGGCACAGCCCCTCAGTTTACCATCCTTGATCAAACTGTCCAACTCATGCTAGCACGGACAACGGATGTTAAATGATGATGATGATGATGATGAGACAAGGAAGATAACAGAATGAACTTCTGAATACAAAAAATAAAGAGAACAACTCCTGCAAGTAAGTAGAGAACTTGTCTGAAAATTTAGTAAAATTTTTATTGGTCTTATTGGAAAACAATCAAAAACTCATTGTTTTATAGTATGGCAGCAACTTACCTCAAAAGGTCTATTCATGCTACATTAATGATAAAGAAGCACTGTAAACCATCAAAATTTATGAATACTAAAACATTAGTTAAGCATTAAGAAAACAGAGTGAAATTTCAAATTTCAAATACCAAACAGAACAACTAAATAAAGATACAAAGTAGAAATCTAAATCTTCTGCAAGCCGTTATATATATGTCTTCCATGGTCTTCCAGCCACTGTAGTACCATGATTTGGTATCCACAGCAACACATTACTCACAAGTTCTTTACTTCTCCAGCAGTGGCCAGCAAACCTCAATCTCTGCTCTTGAGTGTGGCCATTGCCAGTTACCGCCTGACTGACCCTTGTGCCAGTGGCACGTAAAAGCACCCACTACACTCTCGGAGTGGTTGGCATTAAGAAGGGCATCCAGTTGTAGAAAATCTGCCAGATCAGATTGGAGCCTGGTGCAGCCATCTGGTTCGCCAGTCCTCAGTCAAATCGTCCAGCCCATGCTAGCATGGAAAGCAGACATTAAACGATGATGATGATGATGATGATGAAAGCATCTCAAAGTGACCAGTTCAATCTCTGTTCTTGTAATAATTTTTTCTTTGAGTCTTATCATTAGGTCCCTCTGTTCCTCGGTCATATCCTCTGTTATTATAGAGTCCTCTACATTATACTCATTCTTTTCTGTTCCTTAACACAAGTCCCTCTCCTCTACTACACTTTCACCTTCACCTACATTATCCTGCTCACGGTTATCGTGATTATAGAGGTATTTTCTGATTGTCTGAATTTGGGTTTCATTAAGAAACCCTTTGTTAAGAAACACTCTATTGCTTTTTCGTTTATATCAGTAGACTACTTGTGTTTGCAAGTACACTACGTATTTTGACCAGTAAAGGGACCATGACAAGGTGGAGCCTGGACTTTCACTCCATTGCTCTCCAAGAGGCCTCTGCCAGATGTGGGAGCTCCAGTGTCTTGGACTCCCTGGGGAGTCTTCCTGTTCACACCATTATCTGGATAAATATTAATTTCTATCATTGCAAAGAATGGGTGATTTTCTACAGGGTTTACTCCCGAAGTGTGTTTAGTTGAGATTTTCATGTAAAGGGTCACCCCAGTTACAAATAACCAGCTCTAACCTGGTTATATTCTCCCTGGGCCAACTATTATTATTGTGGCCATCATTATAGGAAGCCACAGTTAGCTTTGGTTTCAGAAAATTGTTTAAACTCTGAAAGTCATTATCATCATCATCATTTAACATCCGTTTTCCATGCTGGTATGGGTTGGACGGTTTGACTGAGGTCTGGAGAGCCAGCAGCTGCACCAGGCTCCAATCTGATCTGGCAATGTTTCTACAGATGGATGCCCTTCCTAATGCCAACCACTCCAAGAGTGTAGTGGCTGCTTGTTATGTGCCACCGGCACAGAGCCAGTCAGGGGGCCTGGCATTCATCATGTTCGGATAGTACTTTTTACATGCCATCGGCATGGCAGCCAGTCAGGTGGTCCTGGCATTGATCACGTTCAAATACTGCTTTTTATGTGCCACCAGCACGGGAGCCAGTGAGGGTGTACTGGCATCAGCCACGTTTGGATGGTGCTTTTTACGTGCCACTGTCACAGGAGCCAGTCAGCGGGCACTGGCCACAGCTACAATATTGGTTTTATTTGACTCAATAGGTCTTCTCAAGCATATTATTATATCGCCTGATGCATCAGGAGTACTCTTAACTGGACTGGACATGCATGGCTGCAATCTCACTGTAGTTGCCGGGTCTTCTCAATCACAGCATATCTCCAAAGGTCTCAGTCTCCTGTCATTACCTCTGTGAGGCCCAGTGTTCGAAAGTCATGCTTCACCACCTCATCTTCCTGGGTCTACCTCTTCCACAGGTTCCTTCCACAGTTGGGGAGTGGCACTTCTTCACAGCTGTCCTCATCCATACATAACACATAACCATACCAGTGCAGTCGTCTCTCTTGCACAGCACATTTGATGTTTCTTATGCCCAACTTTTCTCTCAGGGTGCTTACTCTCTGTCGTGTATGCCCACTGATATCACACATTCAGCGGATCATACTAGCTTCATTTCTTTCAAGCCTACACATGTCCTCAGCAGTCATGGCCCATGTTTCACTGCCGTGTTGCATTGCAGTTCACACACATGCATCATACCGTCTACCTTTCATCCTGAGTGAGAGGCCTTTAGTTGTCAACTGAGATAAGAACTCCCTGAAGCTTGCCCAGGTTATTCTTATTCTAGCCGCTACATTCTCAGAGCAACCCACCCACCACCACCACAACTACAGACTTGGTCACCTAGGTAGCAGAAGCATGTGATGGAATCTGTTTTCTTCACATCTTCAGTGTTTATTGCCCTGTGCATCTGGCATACACAAAAACTATCTTTCTGGTTAAGCTTCCTTTGATATTATTGCACCTTTTATGTACCCATAGCTTACACTGGGTATATTGTATGGAGTTTATACCCACGCCTTTTCTACAGATTGAGCAGGTCCATCTAATTGAAGGGGTTACTAAGACTTTGGTTTTTACTCGGTTAAGGCCCTAAGGCCCTTCAATTCTAGACCTTGCTTCCACACCGTAAATTTCGTCTCTAGTTCTAGCAGTGACTCAGCTATTAGAGCAAGGTCATCAGCATAGAGGACCTCCCAGGGGCAGCCTGTCTTGAATTCCTCTGTTATTGCCTGGAGGACTATAATGAATAAGAGGGGGCTGAGGACTGATCCTTGGTGAACCTCTACTTCTACTCGGAATTCTTCACTATACTCATTGCCAATCCTCACCTTATTGTCAGCATCCCTGTACAGGGCTTGTACAGCTTTTACCAACTACTCGTCTATCCCCAGTTTCCACATTGATCACCGGAAAAGGGATCGGGGACCCTGTTAAAGGCTTTCTCCAAATCAGCAAAAGCCAAGTACAGACATTTATCTTTGGCTAGATATTTCTCCTGCAGTTACCTTACCAGAAATATAGCATCAGTGGTGCTTCTGCCTGGCACAAGACCAAACTGCATCTCATGTAGGCTAACTCTCTTCCTAATTAGTTGGACTATGACCCTCTCTATAACTTTCATCACCTGATCCAATAATTTGATACCCCTGTAGTTATTTCTATCTAAAGCATCACCTTTACCTTTGTAGCAGTTGACTATGGTGCTGCTAAACCAGTCATTGAGTATGATTCCTTCATTGAACTACCTGATTTACAATGCGGGTGATATTTTAAGCATCTCAGCAGTGATTCCTGATGGTCCTGGCGCTTTTCCTATCTTCACATCTTTAATTGCTTTATCTACCGGGGTACTGTTGATTCTGGTAGCTGGTCCCTCAATTGGGTAAACCATTGGCAGACTCTCCTCCTCCCCTTCATTCTCCACATTCAGCAGTCTTTCATAATGGCATCTCCAAGCCTCTTTCTTTGCAGAATCATTAAACGCAAGGGCACCATCATCTATGCAAACTCATTTCTCTCCTATGACAACACAGCTTTCTCTCACACACTGTCTTGCAATCCGAAATACTTCAGTTCTTTGGTCTTCATGTCACTGAATATTGGCAAACTTCTTTTTTTCTGCTTCTCCCTTGGCTATATATACCTGTCTCCTAGCTTCAATTTTAGCCATCTGATACATTCTCCTGCTACCCTCACTCTTCCAGGCCTCCCAAGCCTGTTTCTTTGCTCTAATGGTCCTGTCTACAGTATTGTTCCACCACCATGTTACCCTAGGTCAGGAAGGGACTTTGCGCCAGCCACAGATTTGGTCTGTGGCACTCAGCAAGCTGTCTTGCAGGAATTCCCAGCTGCCTTCTATGTCACAGGACTGTAGCTCCTCCTCCCTATCATCAAATTTCTCGGTAAGGATATCCCTAAATCTCTGATCATGCGAAGGGTTCTTAAGCTTCCAAGTCCTTCTTTTCCAGATTGTTCTGCTTTTTGGCATCCTTCTGGCCTTGAGTCTAAAGTCACTAATAACTAGTCTATGCTGGTGGGTACTTTCTTCACCAGGGAGGGTCTTTGTATTTAAGAGCAATCATGCATCCTGCTGTCTACTGAGAATGAAATCAATCTGGCTAGCAGAGTCACCTGATTGATAGGTTATGAAGTGGCTAGCTGGCTTCCTGAAGTTGGTGTTGCAGTTCAATAGGTTATTTGCATTGCAGAATACCAGGAGCCTAATTCCCTCTTCATTTCTGGTACCGACATGCCCATTAAAATCTCCAGCTACAAAGATGAGATCATTGTTACTCGACTTTGAGGTAGCCTGCAGAAGAATATCATAAAAGTGATCCTACTGTTCATTTAGTAGGCCCGCTTGTGGGGTGTAGGCAGAGATAATTGTAGCTATACCATTCTGCAAGACTAGCCTGAGTTTAAGTACTCTATCGCACACCCTCACTACCTCTATGACTTTATCCACTCGTTTCTCTGCAAGAAGTATGCCCACACCTCCTATTCCATCACTGTTACCTTCCCAGAAGCGTTTATACCTATGTGCTTTGCCTGTGAGAGCTCTGACTGAAGCTCCTCTCCACTTTACCTCTAGTACACAACATACATCAACACGTCCCCGTTCAAGCATCTCTACAATCTTGCTTGACCTACCTTTCAATGTGCCTACAGTTACAGTGCTGACTCTGAAAACTTGGAAAGAAATATGGGAGGTGACATAGGAAGAAGAGATGTTATTCAGCACCTGAAAAGAAGGTTCCTGTGATCATAATATTGTTCTTGCTTTTAACCTACCATCATTCAAGCCTGTTAGAATTGTTAAGGTTGTTGCTTCTACTGGAAGATAGGAGTAAGGAAGCATTGTATGTGAAAAGGTTTAGGGCATTGTAAATATAAGCGTCATAAGCATTGTAGGCATAAGCATTACTGATACTACAGATATAAATGTAAAAAAAAAAGGAGAGGGTAAGTGGGCTACTATCTGGTTTAATTAGTCCAGATATGGGGTGGGGGAGAGAAAAGAAAGGGCAGCAAGATTACAAATATAAGCAGAGAGAGAGAGAAAGGGCAACTGGATGTCTAATAAGAGAAAGAGATTTCCAGTATTGGTGGTGGGGGTGAGAAAGGGTGGGCACAACAACGGACACGATAAAGTCATTTGAAGGGGCAGAGCAGACAAGTAAGAATTATTTTAGAGAAAAGTACGAAATATATATGCTTATATATATATATATATATATATATATATAGAGAGAGAGAGAGAGAGAGAGATGCTTTTATATGTGTATATATATATATATATATGCTTATCTTATCTATAAAAGGCATATTTTCTCTGTGTGTATGCATGTTTAAAATTCATACATTTACAAAATTCCAAATTTAGTGGATGAAAAAATCAGAATTAATATTCTAAATACCATAACTTATGTCATAGGGTCATTTTTCCTGTCAAAATAACTCCCAGTTACGAAAAAAATCGATAAAACTACATACATAACTATTTTCCCTTCTAATATAATCTAATTTCCTCTTTCTACTACCATTACAAATCGTTTCAACTGCTACTTTGTCTTACGAACGTTTACAAACAATCCAAGAAAAAAGACAGAAAGAAAGAGTGAGAGTCAAATAAACAGACAGACTACCAATCCTACATAAATACACACATATATATGTACCTATGGTTACCAATGACCTCATTCTAATTGGCGGGAATTGTAAGTTCACTTCCCATTTCTAACACTGTCTTTCACCAAGATAACAACCAAAAAAATACAGCGACACATCTTTTTCAAATACAATCCACAAACATTTATTCCCTACAAACTGTCAAAAGGGATGTGAGTTTGATTCTCATGGCTAGTTGCTGTCATATTTTTCTGCTCTGTAAGGGATATTATCCCATATATACTGTTACATCAGTATTTTACACGTTGAAAAAATATATCTTTCTACTTGTACCGCAATACATTTCAGTACTTCAAAAACAAACTTAAGTTTGTTTATATATGACGTAGTATATATATAGAGGCTTATATATATATATATATATATATATATATATATATATATATATATATATATATATATATACAAAATTTAGATTCAAGGTGAATATGGTACTTAGGTTTAGGCACCAGAATTAAGTATGGTATTATCCATGCAATTCCAAAATAAGGTGATTAAAATCAAAATAAGCAACAAGGATATCCAAAGTTAATGCAATACGATTGTTTCATGTGACTCCATTTGTTTAAGCAATGTGAACATTACATCAAATGTAAAATGCTGAGCAATCCTCAGCTGCACAAAGATATAAAAATTTACTGAAATTTCATTTCAACAGAAGGACATGTTTTTATAGCTACATATGAAATTTCAGTAAATTTCTATATCTTTGTGCAGCTGAGGATTGCTCAGCATTTTACATTTGATGTAATGTTCACATTGCTTAAATAAATGGAGTCGCACGAAACGATCGTACTGCATTAACTTTGGATATTCTTGTTGCTTATTTTGATATATATATATATACAGAGAGAGAGAGAGAGAGACTTATATATGTGTGTGTGTATATATATATATATATATATATATATATATATATATATATATATATATATATATATATACATACAATTAAGAGCCCTATCTACTCGCTGGCGGTACCTACCCACCACTACCCATTTTCCTTTATTCAAAAATTCTTATCGCTCCTTAAAATTATGGCTTTTAAGTGTTGATTTCTCAGCCCAAGAATTACAGCGTGATGTGCTGCTTGACTGGTCCCCCCTCTCTCTCTCTCTCTCTTTATATATATATATGATGATGATGATGATGATCTTTTCTCCCGCCATGCCTCTGTCTACCCCTCCATCCTCTCTCTCCCCTTCGTAGTTTTTCCTTAAGGTCTTCAGGTTCTGGCTATATATAAATGAGAAACCCATTCTAAATTATCTCGCTGACATACTACGACGAAATACCCAAGATGCAGATAAGATAGAGATTTTTTATTTATTTACGGCCTCAAACATCTCATAATACCTTGCGCTTTAGTTTTGCCCCCTATTATTTATCTTGTTTCTCTCCATGAAATTCAATTGAATTCAGTTGTTGTCTTAAATTCATGCTTATTCATTTTCTAAGCTTCCTAAATTCATGCTACGTTATATTCTAATCACCCAGAATTCATTGCTCTTTTAAAAAATTACGATTTATGCATTGTTGTCTCTCAAATATTTAAAATCTACAATTAAGAGCCCTATCTACTCGCTGGCTAGTGAGAGCTGTGCGAGCCATGTACAGAGATGCTGCCAGTAAGGTGAGGGTTGGAAATGAGTACAGCAATGAATTCCGGGTAGAGGTAGGGGTCCACCAAGGTTCCGTCCTCAGCCCCCTATTATTTATCATAGTCCTCCAGGCAATCACAGAGGAGTTCAAGACAGGTTGCCCCTGGGAGCTCCTCTATGCTGATGACCTTGCCCTAATTGCGGAGTCACTATCAGAACTAGAGGAGAAGTTTCAGGTGTGGAAGCAAGGTCTAGAATTGAAGGGCCTTAGAGTCAACCTAGCTAAAACCAAAATCCTAATAAGTAGGAAGGTAGATAAAACACAAACCCCTTCAGGTAGATGGCCCTGCTCAGTATGTAGAAAAGGAGTAGGTAGTAACTCTATAAGATGTACCCGGTGCAAGCTATGGACACATAAGAGGTGCAGCAACATCAAAGGCAGGTTAACTAGCAAGTTAGTTTTTGTTTGTGGCAGATGTTCAGGTGCAATAAAGACTGCAAACAAACAGGAAACAACTTCTATCTCATTCCAGGGTGAAAAACTAGAGGTAGTCGATAGCTTCCGCTATCTGGGCGACCAAGTTAGTAGTGGGGGTGGGTGAGCTGAAAGTGTAGCTGCTAGAATAAGAATAGCCTGGGCAAAGTTTAGAGAGCTCTTACCCCTGCTGGCGACAAAGGGACTCTCACTCAGAGTAAAAGGCAGACTGTATGACGCATGCGTACGAACAACCATGCTACATGGCAGTGAAACATGGGCTGTAACTGCTGAGGACATACGTAAGCTCGCAAGGAATGAAGCCAGTATGCTCCGTTGGATGTGTAATGTCAATGTGAATACCCGTCAGAGTGTAAGTATCTTGAGAGAAAAGCTGAACATTAGAAGCATCAGTTGTGGCGTGCAAGAGAGACGATTGCGCTGGTATGGACATGTGGTAAGAATGGAGGAGGATAGCTGCGTGAAAAAGTGCCACACCCTAACAGTTGAGGGAACCCGTGGAAGAGGTAGGCCCAGGAAGACCTGGGCTGAGGTGGTGAGGCAAGACCTTCGTACATTGGGCCTCACCGAGGCGATGACTACGGACCGAGACCTTTGGAAATGGGCTGTGCGTGAGAAGACCCGGCAAGCCAAGTAAGATCGTTGCCAGTGCCCCTGGACTGGTTCTTGTGCGGGTGGCACATGAGATGCACCATTTTGAGCGTGGCCGTTGCCAGTACCGCCTGACTGGCTCCTGTAGGATTTTCGAGCGAGATCGTTGCCAGTGCCCCTGGACTGGCTTGTGCGGGTGGCACATAAAAGACACCATTTCGAGCGTGGCCGTTTTCGTGCGGGTGACACGTAAAAGCACCCACTACACTCTCTGAGTGGTTGGCGTTAGGAAGGGCATCCAGCTGTAGAAACTCTGCCAAATCAGACTGGAGCCTGGTGTTGCCATCCGGTTTCACCAGTCCTCAGTCAAATCGTCCAACCCATGCTAGCATGGAAAGCGGACGTTAAACGATGATGATGATATATATATATATATACATACATATATATATATATACATATATATACATATATATATATATATACATATATATATATATATACATATATATATATATGTGTAAGAAGGAAATGGAGGGAATCCAGAGGTAGTATTCATCAGCTGTTAGACATTATATAATGTCTATTTATTTAATTTAAACAGTTCAGATATTATATAAATTCATGTGTAAAATATTAGTTATTTCTAGAATGGAGAAAGAAGACCAGTTTCTTACAGCTGTTTCAGCCAAGAGGTCACAGTACTCCATATGTTACATCATCTTTTCAATGTATTGTAGTAATCTGTAGATAAAATAAGGGTATGTGGGTATGCCTTTAGGCTTCGTCAGAGAGTTTTATAGGATTAATTTATGCATATATAAATATATAACTTTTGGGTCCTGTGAATTTTCTGAAACTCCTCTCTCCAACCCCTTGGAGAATTTTTTTCCAACAAATCTTTACATACACTCAATCTACAGGATATAAGCGATATAAGTTTCATTAAAATGTGTCCATTTTTATGGAAGTTATGAGGCAACAAAGTTGATGGGGTATCAAACTGTAGTTATGCCTTTTTTCAATAAAGGTTAACGTTAACAGATTAATGATTAACGAAGTTAACTCTTCAATTAACGGTGCCTACCTCTATGTATGCTCGTATATATATATATATATATATATATATATATATATATATATATATATATATATATATAGGTATATATGTATCCTGCCTGACTGGCTCCTCATGCTGGTGGTATGTTAAAAGCACCATCTGAACATGGTCGATGCCACTGCTGCCTAACTGACTCCTGTGCTGGTGGCATGTAAAAAACACCCACTACACTCTTGGAGTGGTTGGCATCAGGAAGGGCATCTGGCTGTAGAAACCTTGCCTGACCAGAGTGGAGCTTGGTGCAGCCTGCTGGTTTGCCAATCCTCAGTCAAACCATCTAACCCATGCCAGCATAGAAAACAGATGTTAAACAATGATGATGATGATGATGATGATGATATGTATATGAATATATGCATGCATGCACACACACACATGATACATGTGGACGGTATTTTCAACTGAGACGTTACAACTGTATCTGATACTTCAAGTGCATCAATTCTAAGGCATGGGATGAGGTGGTGAAGCATGATCTTCAAACTTTGGGCTTCACAGTGGCAATGGCTAGTAACCAAGACCTTTGGCAATATGCTGTGCTTGAGAAGACCCATCAAACCAAGTGAAATCACAATCGTGGTCAATGCTGGTGTAAAATAATTGGCACCTATGCTGGTGGCATGTGTAAAAAGCACCTTTTGAGTGTTGGGCCTCACAGAGGTAAAGCAGCTGATGCCGGTGGCATGTGAAAAGCTCTTTTTGAGTGTTGGACTTCATGGAGGCAATGAAAAATGACCAAGACCTTTGGCATTATGTTGTGCTTGAGGAGAAGACCCATCAAGCCAAGTAAAATCACAGTTATGGCAGATACTGATGTCATGCAAATGACACCCATGCCAGTGGCACATAAAAGCACCCATTATACTCTCAGAGTGGTTGGCATTAGGAAGGGCATCCAATCAAAGAAATCATGCCAAATCAGACTGGAATCTGGTGCAGCCTTCCAGCTTACCAGCCTTGGTCAAACTGTCCAACCCATGCCCGCAAGGACAATGGATGTTAAATGATGATGAGGATGTACATATATTTACTAGATTGCTGACATTTATCAATGGTTTCTTCCATTCTGTTGATGCACCATTTTGTATCATTAATAAAATTGTCAGTATTTTTGACAAGGGTATGCTACTATATAAATAATTCAGTTCTACAATGTAAGCAAAAGATAAAACATTGTATGAAATCTGCCTGCTTCATTTATTATTGAAAACAATATGACAGTTGGTAAATATTTATATAAGCATTTTGTTCTCTCAAGGGGCTGGCTCAAGACTTTTATGGCTGAGTAAGCTGTGGCTCAGAGCTGGAAATCTAAATAAGCCTTGTTACACACTCAGCCTAAAGCTTAATCAGCCCAACATGTAATAGCAGCCATTTGGCATGATTCCAGAAGTCAATCTGTGTTTGTTAAATAAGAGTATGTATAAGGTGGTTTTAATGTTCTCCCTACATTTTACATGTCTTATCTTGGACCAACAAAGACTCCCCCCTCTTCAATGGAGCACTACCAAGGCAAGGACTTTTGGAAATGATCCATTAATTATTAACCTAAAAGTCGTCCAGGCAGGAATTTCTATGGTGAAAGGAAGACTGGAAGTGATGAGAGAAGTCATATCAGCCAGTGAGAAGAAAAGTTTTTCTCTGCTTTTGGTTTTTCCTGGGTATATGAGCAGCGACAGACACGAGTCATAGAGATAGACTGGTTGCGACAACATGAGTGAAGAATTGATCAATCTGCCAGTGGTACCTGATTGCAAGTCGAGGGGAGAACTATTTTATTTATGTGCCTTCAAACCACAAGCTGTTTTGGCATGTCGTGTGGCTACATCTGAGAAGTAGATTTTCTATAAATTTTGTTGTTCTTTGTTTGTAATGGCCACAAAAATCGAAATCGGAAATGTGTTGAGACCGTTCACCAGCGAAGGTGATGTGGTGGCCTAGATAAAGAAGTTGAGATTAATAGTGAAGCAGCACAGACATTGAAATGATGTCAGTAGGAGAGATGATTGATAAATCGTGTGTTGATGCAAGGTAACACTTCAGATGTAGCGGCAACAGTGACGATGGTTACCAGTGGGACGAAAAGGCAGGTAGCAAACAACAGCAAGAGTCTGGTAATTCAAATGACCAAGGGATCATGTTTCAGATGTCGAGGTCCGCACATGGTCAGGGAGTGCACAGAACCGAAGCCAATGGTGGTGTGTTACCGATGCAGCTACCCTGGGCACATAACGTAAAACTGCAAGCAGGGAAAGGAATGAAGGGGGACTACTGCGCCACTAGTTCCCTCCACTACTAATTGAAGGCAAAAAATGGACGGAGGAGTATTTCTTGAAAGGAGAACCTCCCGTACTGAGAAACAGGGTGAGCTGCTATGAGCATACTCTGAAAGGAGAAGTCAGGTTTGAGTTCGAGAGAGAGGTGGATAGAGGAGGGTATTCTGGTGCCATGGAGTGAAGAAACGACGGGTGGTGTGCTGCCGTTGATGGCTGTGGTTCAGCCAACAAAGAATAAGGTTTGACTGGTGCTAGACTTCAGGGAACTGAACAAAAATGTGTCCTGTCATATAGGAGGCGAGGTAGCGGATTTGTGTGGAGAAACCTTCCATGAGTGGCGGTGAATGAGGGGGGAAATTACGATCGTCAACCTCAAGTCACCCTATCTGCAGCTCCATGTATCAGAGAAGTTGTAGAAGTACCAACTGGTGAGGTACAGAGGTAGAACATACTGCCTGACTCGACAGGATTTCAGGTTGTATTCAGCACCAAAGATCATGGCGAAGGTCATCAAAACGGTTTTGGGTAAAGAGGCCAAAGTGGAGCAGGCTACCAGCTCATATATTGACGATATCTTAGTAGATGAAAATGTGGTATTGGCAGAGGAAATCGTGGACCATCTGAGGAGGTTCAGGCTGACAGTAAAACTGCCAGAGACTATATGGCGCTGGGGTTTAGGCTCAAAATAGACAAAGTAGGTAAGCTTGTGTTTTGCAGAGAAAACGAGACCCCAGACTTGTAACAGAATATGAATAGATGAGAACTGTTCTCAATGTTTGGGTAGTTGGTGGGCCACTACCCTGTCGCAGGATGGCCCCAAACAGCATGTAGCTATCTCAAAAGGCAAGCAGAAGGAGAGAACTGGTGTAATAAAGTGGGAGAGATGATGATAGTGATGATGCAAGAGGTCTTGGAGAGAGTGCGAGTGGAGGATCTAGTGAGAGGCAGCTGGTACATGCCTTACACAAAGGATCGTGTGGTGCGACACAAGCAACATAGCATTGGGAGTCATGCTGGAAATAGGAGGTGTCAAGGTGGAAGACACAGTATGGCTTAGAAAGAAGGACGATTACAACCATACCGATGTAACTGAACCAGATGCTGTGTTGAAGGCCGTCAACCTAACATTGAGATGGAGACTGCGAGCAGTTGAGATCTAGACTGATTTTGTCAACATGTGAGGGTGGGTGGAGTCAGTGATCACCAGCCGGAAGAGGATTCGCAGGAAAGGGGCTGTGGAAATGATGATCAATTATCGTCTCGGAATCTTGAGGGAGCAAGATGCTGAGTTAGCCTTGTAACTGCATGTGGTGTTCGTACCCTCAGAAAAGAATCAGGTGAGCATTCTAATTAGAGTGAAAAAAATTGGTTGGAAACAGTAGAGGATGTTCCAGGTGAGGTGGTGGTAGTTTGTTGATTGGAGGTCACAGAACTAATGAGGCTGCACAATGTGCACCATATGGGGGTCAACAGGATGATGTTTTTGGCAAGGATGGTCAACCCTGATGTCACTAGGGAGAGTGTTCATAGGTTAGTGGGGAACTGTAGTGGGTGCCAGTTAATTGATCCTGCCCCAAACACACACAAATCAGGAAAGATTCAGGTAGAGGAAGAATGGAAGAGGCTGGTCATTGATGTGACACACTATCAGAGAAAGATGTACCTTTCAATGATTGACTGTGGAGCAGGGCGAATGGCTATATGGAGAGAAATCACAGTGAAGACTGCTGCCGAGCTCACAGAGGTGCTGAATGTGGTGTTTTTGGAAAGGGGTCCTGTAGACAAGCTATTGATGGATAACAGCTCAGTTTTTCACTCAGAGGAGCTGATAGAGATGCCTGAAAGTTGGAGCACAAGATGCTTTTTCAGAGACGCATACAGGCCAGGTGGAAATGGGATTGTGGAACGGCACCACCGTATGATTAAAGCCATGACTGACAGGGGACAAATCTCTGCTATGGAGGCAGTCTTCTGGTATAACATGTCACCCAGGATAGGGCAAGCTGAAGAGTCAGTCCTGCACAGGGTCATATTCTTATACAAATGGAGACACCCAAGTGTGGTGCCATAGGAACAAGAAGTGGAAGGGATTACATCTGTGAAGGTTGGAGATGAAGTATGGATGAAGCCCCCAAATGCTCAGTGTGCAATGCAGTGAGAAAAAGGTAAGTGACCACAATCAGTATTTTGAATAATGTATCAGAGGATGGAATGCCATGTCACATCCTAGATATATTTGAAGGGTGATTAGCTCTTCCAATGATGAAGGGGAGGAGAAGGTGGTCCCAAGACCCTATGGAGTTATCTAAGGGAACGTCATCCCCTCCAGGTGGATGTATGATTACGGGACAGAATAGCAGGGCAGTGATCTTTAGATCAAGGGGGGGGCGTATAGTTGAAGGAAGACTGGAAGCAACAAGATATTACGTCAGCAAGTGAGAAGAAGTTTTTCCTGAGGATACGAGCAGCAACAGACACAAGTCGTGGAGATAGAGTGGTTGTGACAACATGGGTGAAAAATTGATCAATCTGCCAGCAGTACCTGATTGCAATTGGAAGTAAGAACAATTTTATTTACATGCCTTCAAACCACAATTTCATCACCTTGAGACATTGTTGCTCATACCTTCCACTTCCCAGTTTATTCAAGAGTGAATGTTCCCAGTTTACTATCAGTTATACTATATATCAATGAAGATAAAATGATTTACCTTACAAACTATGCCTGTCGTGTTTTAGAGAGGGTTTGTAAGAGTAAACCATCCAGTCCTAACTAACTGACCCTTACACTGCTGACCATTATTTCAGTAGTTCAGATTCTGTTATCACCCGTTCACACCATATTACTGTTTCTGTTATAATTTAAGGAAAATTAGTTAAGCTCATCTCCTCCACCAGTTTAGTTTATTAAATGGGGTTGAAAAACAACACACATCTGCTTAAAATGGCCTTTACAGTCCATCAAAGCCCATATGATGGTTTTTGTGGCCCAGTTGCACTTATCTGGAGCCTCGGACAACTTTCATACTTACATGGCTTGGAGCACTCAGCATAAACAGTGTGACCTTTGTGTTTAGTATTGAAGAAATAATAAAGAACCCATGTTAATGGTCAAATCATTGGAGGAACAGCAGCAACTTTGACCCTGTTTAGGTCCCCTAATGTACCATGTAGTGATGTTTTAGATTAAGTCTACCCTTAAATGTCAATGATAAAATTAATTAACTGTAATCATTATTAATAATAATGAGCTTATTGCATACGGTGGTCAGATACACAACTTGTGGAAAACAGGAGATAGAAAACAGTAAAAAGCCAAGTGAAGAAAGACACTAGCACTTTTACATATCTCATACCTATTCATAAGTACATACATACCCATTATACATACAGTCTATGCAAGCACATTCTCATTTCATATACATACGCTATGCAAACATACATATACTAAGATATATATAGACATGCATAGCTGCATCATTATTGTTTTAACGCCTCCATAGTTTGGAAAATGTAGTTAAGAAGCTTGTTTCCCAACTATATCGTCTCAAATTCAGTGTTGGTTGTAAATATACATTACTGTCATACAAATGATGTTCGTCTGCTGTCTTCCATGGAAAACCTGTCTGGCCATACTATCTTGCTAGGAAATAGGGAGAGTTGGCAACAAGAAGGGCATCTAGCTGTAGAAAATCTGCCTCAACAAATTCTTTCTGACTCATATGCAAACATGGAGAAGTGGACATTAAATGACAATGATGATATATAGTCAATGCATAAAAAGAATTCCTCAGACACTTAGCATAAATTGTTAACTTTTAACTTCAGACATCTGTGAAATATTTTATTCTTGTGTCACTCAAGTTACTAATTAATGTAAATTTACTGCAAGAATCTAACATTAAATTACATCAGTTTTTATTTGAATATTCTAGTTACATAGTTAAGACCTTTTAAAAAGACTATTTATTTACTTGGATAACCTTAATTGACAAAATTGTTTGCTAAAATAGCTCTCCAGTTTTTGTACTAATGTCAAGATATGGAAACATTAACAGAGATTATCTGACATTTTAGGATTCCATTTGAGATGAGGTGAGGATAGGGGAAGGGGTAGTGTAGCATGTGTTTTAAAGTTGTTTACATTGAATTTTCTGTGTGTGTGTGCAAGTCATGCATTAATACATATTTTAATGTCAATATGGCTAGAGCTTGGTAATATATTTTTCCATAGATAAGTTTTGACCAGCTATGTCTAACTTAGTAGCATCAGTTAGAAAAGACATTTAAAGATGTTTCATCTCAGTCATTCTATGGGTGTCATAGCTCATTTGAGTGGATACTTATTGTTTGCAGAAATATATCCTGGGATAGATGGTTTATCTGGGATTCATTGGAGATAATTATTCAGGAACCATTTAAATATTAGGGGATATTTTTCTTCTCTTATGTGTTTTAGTATGTTAAAAGAGAGCAAGCCCAGTTGAGGTGAACAGGTGAATTTTAAAGTGGATACCAACATCCTTTGGGCATATTTTTCACATTGTACAAATGATACAGCACTCATGGTGATATTGGAGGAAATAAAGATTTAGTTTCATCTTGAGATGATCCCAATAATCAAAACCTGTCTATTTTCCTTGTGATCGAGCTCTAGGGTGCTTCAATTTTCATACCGTTTCAGGTAGGGAGAACACAGCACACAACAATATTCAAGGTGAGGATGGGCGAAGGCAGAGAAGAGAAGGATAATGGAAGAAGTGTTTCTAGACTGTAAAGTCCTGAGAATCCAGGAGCATGCCCTGTGGGCCATGTTGACTTTGTTGTTTATATGAACATTCCAGCTTAAGTTGTTATCAATGGTTATTCCGAGGTCATGAGCAGCATTTGATGCAATGTGACTACTACTATATAGCCCCAGGCTCACCAAAGCCTTGTGAGTGGATTTGGTAGATGGAAACTGGTCATGTGTATAAGTCTGTTCCTTTGTCTTGACATCACATGATGGTTGTAAAAAAGTATCAGTTATACAAGTAGTGTTGTTTCCAGTCTTTGTGAAAAATATGTCTGGCCATGGAGAATATGACCTTGGTTGGTGACAGGAAGGGCATCTGAATGTAGAAAACCTGCCTTGATGAATTCTGGCTGACACATGCATGATGAAATCCTTGAATTATCCCTGAGGCTAGATGTTTTGGTTTGGTCTTGAGGGAGAGTCTCTGTAGATGACTTTCACAGATTGTTTTGAGATCAATGCAATTAATGTTCCTTTTGAATATTTAACCCTGTAACATCTAAAACATGTTATAGGCTCAACTGTTAATCCTCTAACATCTAGTAGATATTAAAGGATTAACTGTTCACAATTCTTGACATTTGAAATACTGTCATATGTGTGTGAGTGTGTACTCTTATACTTATATGAGCTTCTGTAGATCTGCTTTTATGTATGGTTTTTGTTTATTCCAGTTCAATGTGCTGGAAAGTAAATTGAGGTGTGGTTGATGTGCTAGTAAAATTCTTGAATGTCCAAATGCTTTGTGATCTTGTTAACCTCATATAGAAGTTAATCATTGTTGAATACTATTTCTTGGTTTTACTTGACCTCTCATTCATCCAGTTCTGTGGAATCTCTAAATCTCCAGCTGTTTCATTCCTCACTTACCCATCTAAATAATTACATTGACTAAAAATTCATTTTTATTATTTGCTTATATTTTTACATACTTTTTTACTTCCACTTCTTATTGTTATTTGCTTATATTAAGAATGGGAAATTCCCTAAATTCTATCCAGCACTTGAACTTAATGTATCTTTACTTTTACTGACCAAATCAATCTAATTTTGCCCAGTTTCAGCCTTCCTATTGCATATATAAAGAAGAAATTTTGTGCGTAAATTTAGACTTGAATTGTTGGTGTAACCATGATGTTCCAGTGATCTGATGAGCTAGCTGTCTTTATTTGCATCAATTTGTGAATATACAATTGTATAATGCTGAGCATACATATTAATGCAAACATACATGCATAATTTCTTCCACACTAAATTTAATATTCAAGAAGTTTGCAAAATGGTCATAATTCTATGGTTGAATATATTCACTCTCATACCTCTTCACTTATATATATACATACCCTCTACCCTTTTTCATCACTTACTACATCCACCTCTAGCTCTATCTTTAATTATGTCACTCTCCTCCCACACTCTATATTCTCCCTTATACTCACTTTCTTGTATCTTGTGTGCTCTGGCACCCTGTCACCATCTCCCTTCCACCTTTGTATCTCCTCTATAGCAAGACACCTATGCTTGTCCCTCTATTATATGTTAGCCTTCTACACTTGGCATAAAGCCACCTCTCCCTCTCACAAATACACTCCTAATCAAAGGGATCTTTTCTTATTTCATTTTATAAGTTACTAAATAACCTCACTAGTGCTGGTTTCACAAAAAGGCATCCAGTACACACTGTAAAATGGTTGATGTTAGGAAGAACATTTAGCTGTAGAAATCATGCCAAAGCTGACATTGTGGCCTGATGCAGCTCATCAAACCCTCTAAAACCACCCAACCTGTTCCAGCATGGAAAAATGATATAATTTTACATCATATTTTTCTGTCTCTAAGTTGAGAATGACCAAATTGGTGATTTTGATGTTGCATATATTTAATGTTAATGGACAAGGCCACAAATGTGTAGATGAGAGGCAGAACTAATTGAATTATTTCTGGTGTGGAACTAAAGACATATTTCAACATCAGCAGGGTTTGGATTCAGTACAAAAGAATCATGTTGTTATAATAATTCCCATTACATTTATTACTGTAATCTTTTATAAATCATTACAAATTTATAAATAAAACAAGTATCAATAATATATTAGGATGAATTTGTACTAAATTGTCTTCTGGCTGGTTGAAACAAATTTAAACAAGAAAATCTAGAATTTCTCTTTTGTACCACCTGAAAATCTACTATATATAACAACATTGAACCACATCACAAATGATCAGGGTTGACCTGGGCATAAACAACAATTTCCCTGAACATGTTAAACCTTGAATGAATGAAATGTTTGATCTTGTATGATATTAACTGTTTTGACAAGGGCTACACTGCATCACAAGATTTAGGTTTCCTATGCATAAAGCCATATATTTCAGCTCAGGACAACTGCCGACAATATTTACTTAGAATATGAATAGTCTAACAGTTATCGTCATTCTATGATTACTGTTTGCTGACATTATTCACCTCCCCACTCAAACCATATTTTCTTATTGTTGAGTAATGCCAGTCTCGAATATTTGCCAACATACTGTCTAACCTACCTAAACACTTTCCACTCTTCCACACCAGGACTGTATCTCTTCAAAACCCTCTCATTTGTTTTCTCTGAAACCATTAAAATTCAACAGATAAAACCTGATGCCATCTAGTTACTTGTCTACACAAATGTGTATAAGGGGTACCATTTCTAACTTGGATTAAGAAAATAAAAATAAATAAGTGGAAATTTTACCGGTGAGTGTGTTAAATTATAAAGCACTAAAAGAGAATGACTCTCCCAAAACACAACAGAATATGCTTCAACACACGAACTCACATAGAGAATCTTGCAAACCAAATCCCCAAACGAAACATTCAAAACTTTGCTATCTTAAATATCAAAGAGTACACTGTAGGTGCAGTATGGTCAAGTGGTTAAGAAATTTGTTTTGAAACCATAGTATTTTGGGTAAATATTTTCTATAGCCACAGGTTGACCCATAAATAGTGAGTGAAATAGGGTGGATAGAGATGATCTAGAAGCCTGTCAGGTGGATTATAAATAGAATTCAAAACATACAGCCTTATCATGCTGATGCTGCAAGAGAATTACATTAAGGGTACATGTATCTACAGAATACCCATTCACATTAATTCAGGAGCAGATAATCCTCATCAAACAACGGAGATCCATCAACAGATACACTAACTGAAAATGAAGGACATGATCTGGAGCTAAGCAACTTCATCTACCATTTTTTTCCCAGCAAACCAACAACTTTCTAATCCAGTAAAGCTTTAACAGTGATGTCAGACAAAAACCTTCCAGCTCAACAACAAAGGACAACACAATATTTTAATGTTTTTATTTTCCAGTTTTAGACTGCAGAGTCAATAACCAGAGTAAATTAGATAGTGGCAACTAATAACTGGTATCTCTTGAAATATGGCCAAACATAATTGCAGTAATCTTTAGTGGTGACTTCTAACAGGGATTTTTATTTTTACAGGACTAAGATGGACGATAGTTATTTGTAGAGTTCATCCAAGTAAGGAGTTTGTGAGAGGTTGCCAACAGCAGCCATTGAAGGTTTGCCATTAATGATCTTCTTTGAAACCTGGAAATAGAAATAAAATATGAACATGAATGAGGAGCAAAGTAGTTTTAATTTTCATGAACTTCCCAAAGGTAATAGCAACCAGAGTGAAAAATCAAAACTTAGTAACTGACTCACTTTAAGGCCTTATCATTGCTATATTATCCAATCAAAAAATCATTTTAACATCACTTAATACATTTATCTTTACAGGGAGGATTATTTGGTAAGTTCCTTCCCTCTCAATTCAATTACAAATGCCAGAATATAGTGTTATCTTATAGGGTACCCTTTAGTAGTTTTAGCCCCTTTTTTCTTAGTGACTCAATGAAGTCCTCTCTTGCATAATACTGTAACTACAATGCTTGCTTGTTTAGATTAGCGTTGTTATTGCAATATAAGGCATTGAGTTATTTAAGAGCATAAAGTATTATCTATAGAAAACTTTTGAAGAAACATAAAAGAATTGTTTAGTGTTTTTGCCACCAGGATTGTAAGTAACCAACATAAAATGGTAGTTAGGGCTAGTTTTTGCGGTTAGAAAAGTATAAGGATCAAATTCAATAAACAGTTCTTGCTTCTGAGAGACAAAAATAAAGAAAAAGAGAACTACTGACCGTGTTGACATCACTAATGGTGACAGCATCAATTTGTGCCAAGATGTCTGTGATGTCAGCCAGTCCTCCAGCAATCAATAACTGCTCAGCCATCTCTTTCAGAACAAGGTTGCTGTCTTCAGCATTCATCAACACAGCTGCCTTCAGCTGGTTCCTGTATAGAAAGTATACATTCAACCAATGTTATAAAGTTCTCTTGCAGGCAAAACTAACATTCTACTTTCTTTCACACTACCTCGCTATTCTCTGCAACAGATCAACTTTCACAGCTTTTTACCAACTAAATACTCAACCATTGCATGACACTTCTTACTTGACCTGCTCAATGTAGCAGCCAGAATACAACAGATTTTCTTTTGAAGCTACATCCCAGGATTGCATCCTTAACACAACCATATCAAAACGATGGGACATCAAGGAAGATTCCAAATACCTTGACTACCTCACTTACACAACCAAATATTGTATGACAGAGCAAACAGCTGCAATGCCAGATCAGGGTAAAGTTAATTAAACAAACCAGCCATAATATAAAAAGGTAAAAAAAAAATGACTTTACTTAGCCCGGGAGATCTCCTCTTCACTAAATCCAGATTTGGTGATACTAGCAAACTCCCCAAAGGCAGCTTTCAGAACCTTAGAAACGAAGGAAAGAAACATGAAAGTAGTCTGCAGAAACAAAAAGAAATTAAAATGTTTCCTGTCACTTTGATTTAAAATGATATATTATAAACAACACACTCTTTGTTGGTTTAATGTAGTTACACAATCACTATGTTCATTGTCAGTTTGATGCAGGACAATATATTATACAGACACATTCCCTGTTGCTTTCATGTAGAACAATACATTACACAAACACTGCATGTTTCCTGTCAGTTTAATGTAGAACAATATGTTATACAAACACATTTCCTGTTATTTTGGTTTAGCTCAATATTTTATACACACAAGCATGTTACCAATCAGTTTGATGGAGAATATTTAGATACACATAGAAACATGTTCCCTCTTGGCTTGATGTCAAACACACAAACTGTACATTTGAATCTTAAACTACATCAGCATACAGAAGTAAAGGTATTATTGACTGATTTAACTCCTAGTAATTAACTAGTACTTTTTATTGACCCTGACTGGCTGAAAGGGAACTCAAAACCAGTTGGAATTAAAACTCAAGATCTAACTAAATGCCATAAATCTTTTTGGCTGATTTTCTACCAAGTGTGTCATCTACCATCCTGCTATCTCATATCACATTAAAATACACTAGTATAATATTATCGTTAATCCATTAAACATAAAACATTCACCTTACATTATTTATATATCTAGTATTAAGAAATACAGCAAAAATTAACTGAGATCAGATAAACATAATAAAACAAAAAAAAAAATTAAGAAGATATAAAAATCAGCTGCTTTCACTCACTGAACCATCATGTAACCATGAGGCACAGGCACAGCTGGGTGGTAAGAAGGTTGCTTGTGGCTTCAGTTCTACTGAGTGGCACCTTGGGCAGGTGCTTATTATAGCCCCAGACCAATCAAAGCCATGTGAGTGGATTTGGTAAATGGAAACTGAAAGAAGCCTGTTGAATATACATATGTGTGTGAGTGTTTTGCAAGTTGTATCTTTTGATCTTGACATTGCATGATTGTTGTAAACAAGTGTCATTGTTGTACTAGCCATGGGGAAATATTACTACTTGGAAACGTTAGGCAATAAAGAATGACGGAAGACAAGTCCAGGTGTTCTGCTCAAGAGGAGATACAAGAATACTCTGCATTATATAAGAGTGGGTGGGAGTATTTAGAAAGAAGATAGAGATGGTGGGTATAAGAGAAGATGTAGATAGTGGATTAGCAGATGTGGAGTGGGGAAAGTTTCATAAAAGTGTGAGGGGATAGTAATAGATGGTTAGTGTTGGTGGTAGGGGTGAATGTAGCGATAATGAACAAGAGTGGAGGTCCAGTTAGGGTAGGGGTAAGGAGAGAGATATAGGAGTTGCTCAGGAAAGAGAAAAGATCAGAAAGTAGCAGAATGATGTGCAAGGTATAAGAGTAGTGGGTAGTAGAGGTACATAAGGGAGTTATAGTAAGTGGGGTGTGATGGTAGATATGAAAAGGTATTGAGAAAGATAGGTGTTAAAAATGAAGTGTGGCAGAAGGCACAGAAAGATTGGTGGAAATAGTGGAAGTGTGTGTGTGTGTGTGTGTACACACACATCTGTGTGTGACAAAGGAATAAACAATTATCTTATGAACTTCATTTGTCTACAGCTGTTTCGACTATAAGATACAATGGACTCATAGTTAAGTGCCTGAATATCACCTTATAGATCATAAGATAATTATTTATTCCTTTGCCATCTCAATTTCTTACTACCACTCTGTATTTGACTAACACTTCATACAGAAGCATATGTATATTCAGCTCTACAACAGGTTATTAGTATTGCAATGCCCAAATAAAATATCAAAAAAATATATATATATATATCATCATCATCATTTAATGTCCATGTTCCATGCTGCCATGGGTTAGACTCTGACCTATTTATATAGCTGAATATCAAATATGTACAAAAACATAAAATGACAGGAAGTGAAGAATTTGAACAACAAAACCAATTTTGAGAGCTCTGAAACTTAATATCAAAGTCTCTTAGTACCCAATCTTCATTGAGGAAAGGAGAGAAGGGAAATACAAAGCCAACTAACAAGATAATCTTACAATTCAGCTGAACTGTTGACTTCAAATATAAACTGACCTTTCCTATATCTGCCTTGTCTGCAGTTGCAGCAAAACCAAATATACCTCCATCAGAGTAGGCACTGCTGATACATGAAATCTAGAAAATACAAGAGAGGGAGAGAAAAATATTTAAATAAAGAACGTGTGTGTGTGTGCACACATGTATTAAACAGAAAATATGACTGTGGCTTTGAAGCTTGATAACTATTTGATAATCTCATGAAAGTCTGAAATCACAGATGTATTTTCTGTTTAAAAAATATTAAAAACTAGTTTCTGCATGGAACTTTTTCTGATGTTATTAATCTTGACAAATGCGTGTGTGTGCATATATATATATATATATATATATATATATATGTATATATATACATATGAGGGGGTACCCCAAACACCCCAGAATTTTGCAATATTTTATTCACTTAGTTTTATATGTTTACACTTTTTTCACCTTCAAAGTATTCTCCATATGAAGCAATGTATTGGTCCAGATGTGTTTTCCACTGTTCAAAGCAGTCCTGGAACTCTTGTGAAGTGATGCCTTTTAACGCCTCTGTCATTTTTTTTCTTCATGTCTTCCACATCTGCAAAACGTTTTCCATTAAGGACATTTTTTTCATTCAAGAGAACAGAGAACAGTCGTGGGGAGCAAGATCAGGCAAATAGCGAGGGTGGGTAAGCGAGGTCATGCCATTTTTGGCAAAAATGGTCTCACACTTAAGGTGGTGGGTGTAGGCACATTGACGCGATGAAACCACCACTCTCCACTTAGCTACATCTCACAAATGCTTCAGAACTGTCAAGTAAAATGTCTGGATAACAGTTTGACCAGGAGGAACAAATTCTATGCAGACAATTCCTTTCACAATGATGAAGCAAATCAGCATTGGCTTGACATCAGACTTCACTTGATGTGCTTTTTTGGGGTGTGGTTACATTGAATACTTCCATTGACTTGATTGCTGTTTCATTTCCGGGTTGTAGCAGCAGCTTCCATCACCAGTGATGACCTCCAGAAAAAGTTTTGGATCAACTTCCACCTGTTTTTTCAGTTCATGACATGCATTCAGTCATGACTGCTTTTAATCTTCTGTAAGCAAGCAAGGCACAAATTTTGCTGCAACTCTTTCATTCGCATTTCCTTGCTCAAAATTTGCTGACAGGAGCTCCAGGATACACCACTCATATCAACAAGTTAGTCAATTATCCAGTGACGGTCCTCCAAGATCAGTTAGTGAATTTTCATGTTTTCATTTGTTGGGAGCTCAGCAGTCACTCTGAATGAGGTTGGTCTTCAAGCAACAAATGACCATTCCCAAAGTGTGAAAACCACTTGCAAACTTGTGTTTTGCTCATGGCAATGTCCTTATAAGCTGTTTGAAGCATGACAACTCTTTTGGCCGCCGCTTTTCCCAGCAGTAAACAAAATTTCACAGAAGCACGCTGTTCCTTTTTATCAGGGGAGAAGCACTATAAAACAAAGACACATCATGTGGCAGTATGACTTCATTCAATGACGCTGGTTGGCAGACTGATGCCTGAGGGTTGCATCAAGTGGCTTCTGCAGCGGAAGCCTGAACTACAACAGGCTTGTCCCACAGAGAATGTTTCTGGTGGTTACCCCCTCATACACACACACACACACACGCATGTATATGAACAGAGTTACCTTAATTCAGGGATTAGGGAGCCCATTCACACAAGGAAGGACACAATACTTTTAAATGGAGAATCCTGAGGCAAAATTGTAAGGTCCTAACCAAATGGTTTCAACACTTTTGTACATATATAACACTGAACAACCAGTGTTATATGTGTGTATATATATATATACTCACACACACACGGCAGTTGATTCTTTATGCAGAGTTGACATATTTATTTAGAGTTGATCCAATAGAAAGCTCTTTCTAGAGTGATTTCCAGGAGATGGGCAATGAAAGAGTTCTTTGTAAGGCCAACTCTAAATATAAATGTATACATAAAATAAAAAGATAGTGGTTAAATGCTGTTTTGTTTTAAAGGGACTCTCATAAAGCATGTGTGTATGTGTGTGTGTGTGTGATTAAACCAACTCAATAATAGAAAGATGAAAGGCTAAACTGAACTCAGCACAAAGTGATGTAATAACTATTTAGTCCAGTACTCTACTATTATCACCAATCTACAACCAGGAATTTACAGTGGAGGAAACAGTTAACTGTATCAATCCCAATACTAGACACATTTTATTGACAATTAGAATAATGAAAGGTAAAATGAAGCTTAGCAGGATTTGCTCTCAGAATGTAAAAACAGATGTAATAATTATGATTTTGAATTTTAGTAGCAGGTCACAAATTTAAACTCAGAGTATAAACAGTTGGGACTAAATACCATAAATACTTATATTGGCACTCTCTCTTTCTTATGGCGATGATGATTCTAAATGGTACTTACACCAAAAGGAGCTGAAGTGGCTGACCCAGCTGCCTTACCAAGTCGGGAGATCTTATTGTTGGTACTGTACTTCACAAACGGTCCAGTTCCCATGATCATCTGCATAATACATGCAGGTAACAAGTCTTTGCTGGGCAGACTATAAAATTGGAAGGAAAAACAATACACTGCATAAACAAAAAGGAAACGATAAACAAAACAGGAGAAAGATTTTATGGGTATAAAAATATTTTCAAACACTTTATTAAAGACATTTAATTTCTTTTAATTTGATAATCAAGGACTAAGAAGTAGTATAAAATATCCAAAAGAGGTGGTATAGTTGAATCAGTTGACCATTAACAGATAATTATTTGAATGTTTGCAGAATGTAAACATTATAGAATAATTCTTAACACAAACAAATAAATTAGTTCCCTTGTACACACACATTTTACTCCTTTACTTGATTTAGTCATTGGATTGCAGCTATTCTGGGGCATCATCTTGAGGAAGCTTAGTCAACTGGATCAGTCCTATTACTTATTTCATCAGTCACTTTTTGCCAAACTGTTAAGTTACAAAGGACACAATGAAACCAACACCAGTTGTCAAGCAAAGAGACATACACAAACATACATCTATCTGGGCCCCACAATCACCAACAATGGAGATGAACTTCAGATGTTGTCTAGCTACCAGGGTCATTTACTCCCTATGAACGCCCCTCTGGTGCCACTGCTCTCTCTCCTGGAAGATGAAGCTCCACATCTGCAATGCATTGGTCCTCTCCATTCGCCTCTATAGAGCACAAACATGGCTCCTCTTAAAGACCCTGGCAAAGGGGACTGACAGATTTGATAGTAGGACCCTGAGAACCATCAACAACATTAGATGGTGCCATCAGGTTTCCAACAAAGAATTGCATGCATCAGCTTGCAGCCTCCCACCTCATAGCTATCTGTTGCAGCAGTTGTTGACTGAAAGAGGCATCATGGCAAGCCCTGGCCCAGATGGCTGGCATGGGACTGCCAGTGATGGAAAGCACTGGTGGACCTGGTTGGCTCTACACATGACATCTCTGGGACCACTAATCTGGGATGACCCCAGCTCCATCAAGCAAGAGCATGAAGCAGCAAGCAAGCAGCATACGTACTGGGTTGAGGAATAATTCATGACCATTTTATTCAAATTTTAAAATGCACACAGAAATAAAACACATTGGCAAAATGTTTCATGTTATTTAAAAGAGAATTTTTTACTCTACAAGATAGTGTATTTTGATTTTTTAATTTTATTGATTTTTGTGTATTTTCAGATCATTAAAATGAAATGTCGAATGGACAAAACTGAGCATTTCCGACACCATTTGCTTTTTGGATTTAATGGAGGTGTTAAGGTCACCAAAACTGCTTGTGAGATTTGTGTTGTGCGTGGAAAAGAAGCAATGCCTCAAAGTACCGCCTGCTGTAAGGTTTTGTGCTTCAAAAAGGGGAATTTTGACCTTAAGGACAGATCACACACCGGTCGACTAATTGAGTTCGATGAAGAGTGAGTGAAACAATTTCTTCACAAAAATCCACATGAAATGACCAGAGAATTGGCAGACCAGATGGATTGTGATAAAAAAACTGAGGTGAATCACCTTCACTCAATGGGCAAGGTTCAGAAAATCAGTGCTTGGGTGCCACACACTTTAAGCGCAAACAACAAACATCAACACTCCACAATTGCCACCAGTTTGCTCGCTTGACATTGCTCAATACATGATCACAAATAGCATTTTCTTTACTGCATTGTCACTGGCGATGAAAAATGGTGCCTTTAAGCCAATATGAAGCAGCAAAAAGATGGCTCAGCCCCGACAAAAAAGCAACTCTGCAAGGAAAACAAGACCTTTGTCCTTGAAAGATGATGTTGTGTGTATGATGGCACTGAGTGCAACCAAACACTCAATGCAGAGCTCTACATTCAACAACTGCAATGACAAAATGAAGCAATTCAGCAAAAAAGACTGAATAGGCGAAATGGTATTCTTCCGCAACAAAACAACGACCATCCTCACATCACCAATATGGCCAAAGCTGCAATTCAAGAACTCAAATGGGAAGTGCTGCCTCATCCTCCATAATCTCCAGACTTGGTGCCATCAAATTTTCATTTCTTTCAATAACTTTGTGTGGTGTATCGTTCAATAATGACATGGTATTGAGAGCTTTGCTGAACAAATTCTTTGAGTCAAGACTGGGAGATTTCTATCGCCAAGGCATTGAAAAACTTATTGAATGATGGGAGGAAGTCATAAACAACAATAAAGAGTATATTATTGATAAATTTGTTGTTTTTGTTTAAAATAAATTTAAAAAAAAAACGCTCCAGAATTATTCCTCAACTCAACATATAAATGTGTGAGTTTATATATATATATATATATATATATATATGTATGTATATGTGGTGTGATGGATTTATGCACACAATTTCCACCTACCAAACTGACATATAAGGCATTGGTCATCCTGGGGCTAAAGTAGAAGACACATGACTAAAATGCCATGCAGTGGGACAAGAGCAAACTTGTTAACCACACAGCCATATGTACACCTTAATGATACATGTATGTTTTGAACCAGGGATTGTATATTGGAAGGCTGCATTGAACTCAGTCTAATCTAACAGGGCTCTATTTACAGAAATTTTGTGAAACATGTGGAAAAACCTAATTACATTTATTGTGAAAATTTAATTATGAAAATAAGAATAGAGATATAAATTAGATGCTTTTAAGAATTTAAAAACTTCAGAGTAAATATAATTCTTTGGAATCAACAAAAACGTATTTTTATGCATAACCTAGACTTCTTGAAGGCCTCATTAAAGGCCTTGAAAATGGCATGTTGCAGTATGGTGAGAGGATGCTCAGCCTCTATATTATTGACAAGAACTTTACAGTGATACAGTACAATTAAGTATTCTATAATGATTCAGCCCAAACTGCTCCACACCAGCAAGTACACATCATTCAATAATGAACAATACAAACATTTCAGAAGTGAGGATATGACTGATATTTTATACCAACAACAGGGGTACCAAAAAGTGAGGTACTTAAAGACTCTGGCAAATGCACAGATAATGTGGTGTGTTGCTTGTAGGGGATAATATATATATATATATATATATATATATATATATATATATATATATCAACCAAGAGCAATACATAAATACTTAAAGACATGCTGGTATATCTTGGGTAAGTGAACCTTCCCAACACAAGATTAAACTCATAGGAGGATTTGGATTCAGTACCATCAACTACTAAAACAATCCTCATTTACATAGTGTTCCTGCTACTTCCAGAAAGTAGTTGTACCATTTGCTATATCTTCTTCAAAGGGTTTTTTTGTAGTCACTTGACCAGCTACAAGTATCAGGTAAACCTCGTTCAGATTACACCCAACCAGTTTTCAAGGGCACATAAGATAATTAAGTTCCTGGGTAACACTGTTTCTGACAGGAAGGTCATGGTTTGCATGCCTTTGATCACTTACAGATAGACATGTTACCGAAACAATGTAACTGAACTGCTACGAGTTTAAATGTCTTTGCCTTTCACCACAAGCCACCATTTTGTCCAATACTAACAATTCTACCAGCCAAATATCTTAACAACAACATCAATAATGACAAAAAAAAACAAAAAAAAAAACAACAGCAACAATAAAACATGCTGATTGAATGATAAATCTTTAAAAGTTCTTATTTTTTAACCAAGGCTCAAAAAACCTTTGGTAGAAAGATAATATAATGATCCCAAAGGTACAGCAAGCAAAGTAAAGAGTGGTCAGATTCAAATTCAGAAACAGCACACCGAACAAAGTGTCTAGCCTTGTATTTTATATACTATGTCATAATCTGGTGTCAAAAGCAATCATGATGATAACATATTTGTTAACATGTTTCTCATAGAAGACTGGAAATGAACAACATCACTTGTAAGACAGTGATGCTCATTTACGACCAACCCAGACTACCAAGATAAGGAAGGGTACATGCACACACATGACTGGCTTCTTTCAGTTTTTCTCTATTAGATTCACTCACAATGTGTTGGTTAGCTTGAGGCTACAGAAGGCAGCACTTTTCCCAAGGTGCTGCACACAGAAACTGAACCCAAGACCACAAGTTTGGGAAGTAAGCTTCTTAATCTCACATCCATGCCTGCCTTATTCTTCATTCATATTCACTTCTGTATGTCCAGAGGAAGTATTATCCAACCTTTGAAAACATTTAACATTACAAAACTTGAAGTTGGGTGCAAGTTTAATGAATATTAATGGGTTAAAGACAAGAGATGTCACAATTGTAGTCAGTGAACCTCTCATTATGATCACAAATGTTGGAAAATTTTATTAAACCAATAGAATTTCTGTGGTCAGTAAACTTAGACAAAGAGAAAAATATGGTTAAGATCTTACAAAACATCTCCAGAATTGAGAAATATTTTTATGGAAATGTTCTTCGTCTGTGTATACAGCTATCCCCGTTTCTATGAACTTTATAACTTTGGTGTGACCCAATGTTAAGAGGAGCAACAATTACAATAAACAAGTTCTTTTGATCAGACTCAAGGCCTATTTCATAGGGTGACAAGGGAGACATAGCAGATATCATCAATCTTAGGCAATAATTGATGCTATAATAATTATAGACAAGATGAAACAACAACAATCAATTTCAGTTAAGTATATTTTCACAAAAAAAGTAAAGTAAATCATCCACATTGACAAATTAAAGTTAAACATTAAAAACTAGGATAGGCAGGTGCTGGAGGGTGTGAACTACTGAATTTGGAGTGACTGGAGGTGAAACAAACATGGAAGCAAGCAGGGAAAGATTAACAAATCATTGGTACAATATAGGAAGAATGGTAAAAAATAAAGTAAAGAGAGAAAGAAAAAACATTGATTTTATGAGTCAAACATGAAATGACCATGGCCATTACTTACCGTTTTGTCCTTCCATTAATGCTGAGAGGAAGAGAATCATGCAAGGCAAGTCACTTAATATAGCAGTAGAATTTCATAAACACTATTGTCTATATGTGTCTGTAGACACTAAAGACAAACAGGAATATACTACTTACAATGTTTCCTTTTTATTTGTTTGTTGATTTATGTTATAGATAGATAGATATATAAACGTGTGTTTTCTCATTTACATTCACTTTTTTATACTAGCACGAGTTGGATGATTTATTTTTTCAGAATATCAGGAATAGATAAGTACAGGCATTGTTGTGTGGTTAAGAAACTTGCTTCCCAACCAAATGGTTTTGGGTTTAGTCCCACTATGCAGCATCTTGGACAAGTGTCTTCTACTATATTCCCAGGCTGACCAAAGTTTTGAGTGGATTTAGAAGTCAAAAACGGGAAAGAAGCTTGCCATGTACATATATATCATCATCTTTAGAATCTATATTCCATGTTGATATGGGTTAAACAGTCTGACAGGATATAGCAGGTATGGGGATTTTGTCAAGTTCCAGTGTCTGTTTTGGTAAGGTTTCTCTTTCCTAACACCAATCTGTGTGAGTATGTGTGTTAACATCATGTGATAGAAGCAGTATCATTCATTGGCAGTTTTCTGTAAAAACATGTCTAACCATAGGGAAATACTACTTTGCTTGCAAATGGCTGAGGCTTGGTGACAAGAAGGGCACAGAAAAGTGGATGTTAAAATGATGATGTTTTTACAGATAGGAACGATCTTACTTGGCTTGCCGGGTCTTCTCATGTACAGCACATTTCCAAAGATGACTACTGACCGAGACCTTTGGAAATGTGCTGTGTGTGAGAAGACCCGGCAAGCCAAGTAAGATCGTTGCCAGTGCCCCTGGACTGGCTCTTGTGCGGGTGGCACATAAGATGCACCATTTTGAGCATGGCCGTTGCCAGTACCGCCTGACTGGCCTTCGTAGGATTTTCGAGCGAGATCGTTGCCAGTGCCCCTGGACTGGCTTGTGTGGGTGGCACATAAAAGACACCATTTCGAGCGTGGCCGTTGCCAGTATCGCCTGACTGGCCTTCGTGCAGGTGACACGTAAAAGCACCTACTACATTCTCTGAGTGGTTGGCGTTAGGAATGTCATCCAGCTGTAGAAACTCTGCCAAATTTAGATTGGAGCCTGGTGTTGCCATCCGGTTTCACCAGTCCTCAGTCAAATTGTCCAACCCATGCTAGCATGGAAAGCGGACGTTAAATGATGATGATGATGAAGAAACAAGGAGCTGATAATAACATTGGGTAGGTAGAAATCAGGAAAGAGGTTAGCAATGTTCTTTAACAAGAGGATCAGAGGTGTGAGGCATTTTGGATTGTAAAGCAATGTGTTAGTATGAATCAAGACACCAATAGGAGAGAAAATATGTTCAGAATAACAGTAGCACACTTACTGATGAGAAGAAATGGACTTGGCTACACTATAACAAAAAGTTCCTGAACATAATGAATGTGTGGAAGGCAGACACACTTCCCCATGTAGACTCAAAAGAAGGATAGTCACTGAATTTGAAAGCTCTTTGACTGAAAGTGTGATTAAGGACAAGAAAGTAGGGAAACAACTGGAGTATCATGGACAGTTGGTGAGACACTGAAAATATCTGGTGAAATAGCACTCAAGATAGTCAACAAGGTCATACAGGGATGTGCCATACTCAATGACTGGCATGACAGTATCCTTTTCAATTGCTATAAGGACAGAGATGTTCGAAGTAACTACAGAGCTATTATAACAGACCAAGTTATGAAACTAAGAGAATGAGTTTTAGTACAACTGATTAGGAAGAGAATTAGCTTAAATAGGCTCAATTGAGTTCAGATTTGTGACAGGATGGGGTAACACTGATACTCTCTTCCTAGTAAGACAAGTATGCAACAAGATTTTAGTAATATGTAAACAATTATTCTTAGCATATATCAGTCTGGAAAAGATCCTTGAGTGGGTAATAGGCACTGTAGTCTGGTGGCCACTAAGTAAGCTAGATAGAGATGAATGGCTTGTGAGAACCATGTACAGAGGAGGTATTATCAGCAAGGAAAGGGTTGGAAATAAATTCAATGAGGAATTTAGATTGCTGGTGAGACTTTATACCCCTGTTATTTATCATAGTTCTCCAGGACTTAAGAGAGTAGATTAAAAGTGGCTGCCAATAGGAACTTCTGTATGCTGAAGCAAGGACAAGAACTGAGGAACCTCAAAGAAAATTTGGCAAAGTCAAAAATTTTAATTAGCAGGCAAGAAGACTACCATCAGAGAAGCAGTCATGATTGATATGAAGTAAAAGAGTAGGTAGGAATTCCAAAGGTGTAGTAGAATTATAAGCAAGCTGATTGAGAAGGAAGACTAAGTATGTAGCAGATGCAAGGAGCAATAAACAGTAAGATCACTGGTGAAATAAGGTCTTTGGGCTGTTTGGAAGTCTCCATAGAAGTAGATGGAGTTAGGTGTGCCAAAAGCATAATGAACAGAGTGAGAAATTTAGGGAGATGTTATGTTACTGCTATTGGAAACAGATTCTCTTTCAAAGTGAAGAGTATATGACATAATGAGGTATGATGTTGCATGATAGCAAAACATAGTAATTGAAAGTTGTGCAAAAGATGGAGAGAAAGGAGACACACAACTTCTGGTAATATTAGTGTGCATAAACAACAAGGCACAAATGAGAGGAGAGGAAAACTGAGTTTAAAAAAAAGAGTCAGATATGGTGTACAAGAGAAGAGACTTGAAAGTACGAGCATGTACTACATATGGCAGCAGACACTTGGGTCAAGGACAACAAAGGTAAGTGTGGTGAAAGATGATCTCCCGATATTGAATCTCACAAAGATGCCAAGTGATTATGACAAGTGGAGACACTTGCAAGGAAAACCCATCAAACCAGTGCAAGTATGGTGAAATGGATGTAAAATGGTGATGATGATGCCCTTCTAAGTATTAATTACTCATTCACCAAGTGTGTGTGTGTGTGTGTGTGCGTGTGTGCATATATATATATATATATATATATTGTCTGGGGAGAGTCATATTGTCTTAATGTCTTATTATCTAACACACCAGTTCGATTTCCACTCATTACTTATATTTTTCCTTCCAAAATTTTCATTGTCTTTTGCAACCTCGTCAATAGATGTTGACTGTCTGTTATTGGAGCTGCGTTCTTTTTTGTTTGTTTGTGCACGTGTGTGCATCAGTGTACATGTGTGCTTGTGTATGCACATGTATGTGTACCTTTGTCTCCTTGTGTGTGTGCATGTTTGAGTGTGTCTATGCGTATGGGTTTGTGTGATTATGTATGTGCATCTGTTATGTATGGATGTGTGTCCCCATATGTGTCTGTGCGTGTATATGGTTCCAACTCCTTTTGTGTGTGCGCGCGATAGTCCGTCTGTATTACCTATATACCTATCTATCTACTAACCTATGTATCTATCTGTTTACTTACATATCTATTTACCTACCTATTTATATATATACCTAGATAACAGCCTACTAGCAAATGTACTTATGTATATATATTCTGGGGATATTGGGGTATCACTACCTTCTATGTGTATTTTCTATTTAGTACAGGGGACATATGAGGATGTACTCCTGCATTTGTCTGAGTGATGGGCCCTTCAGGTGCTTGGATAAAATGCGTATGACAAGTTAGCCAAGTGTGCCTCCACGTTGGTAGAGTATGGAGGACTGTTTTTTGTCATCATGTTTCTTCAATGTATGCCATGTTTTTGTCTTTACAAGCACTCTCTATGCACTTTACACTGTAGTCTACATTTCTAGTTCTACAGTTAATGCCTAGGTTAATCTTACATACCACACAGTTTTCATTAGTGCATGTGGTATTTTCGAAGGGGAACATCCTACATAACTGTGATCTGATGGACTCCCTGGCTTTTCAACCATCTTAGTATTGAGTTTGGTCTCCTTCAGAGCTTTCCTAAATCTATTGGCTAGTTCCCATGGGGTGTGGCTTCTACAAACATCACTCCTTGATATTTGTCAGCCTTGTACCATGTGTTTACTTTGCTTTGTCACAAACTCTCTGTATACTATTCCAGTCTTTGTCTCTGTATCTAGGGCAGGTACCACTGCCTTCATTATATATAATGCTATCTAACTTCTTTCTAGCTCCCCTGTATACATGAATCCTACCTTTCTGGTCAGAGAATTGCATATGGTGCATGAAGTTCTGTTTCCTTGTTTCATAGGGTTTGCATAGTGGGATATGTTAGTCATTATCTTAACTAAGTCTGCTATCAGTATGTAGATTGTTGTATTGTGTGTGACAAAGCTGAGTTCCTGTGAACAACATATTTAGAAGATGCAAAAACAAAGCACACATCTATACACACACACACACATGCAAAACAGGTTGTTGAGACAGGTGTAGACAATCCAAGGTAACACTACAACATATCATCATTGTTTTTGTCTACTTTTCCATGCTGCTATGGGTTGGACAAAACTTCTTGAGGCAGTATTCTATTGACTACATGCCTTTCCTGGTGATCACCCTTACTTGTTTTCAATTAAGTTACTTTATTTCAGGTTTTTGCACTTGGAACTGGTAATTTTTTAAATATTTATGCAGGACATAAACCTCATCATTGTCCAAGTGGTGTCAAACCAAATGCACACACAAAACAGGCTCCCATACAGTTTCTGTCTAACAATTAAACTCACAAGAATTGGTCAGCCTATTATTAGATGTCATTTGCTCAACATGCTAAGCAGTGGTACCAAACCCAAATCTTGATCTCTAAGTAAACTTGCTAGCTACATTTATGTTTTTCAGACAGCATAAGACTGTTTAATAGAAACTTGTAGTTAAAGTGTGCAGAAACTGTTAATGTATTTTGGAAAGTGAAGGTTAAGCAGAACTTCTACAGTATAGTTTGAAATTTTACGCAGCTCATCTAATACAGAAGCTACTGTAATGCTCACTGGGAAAACACTTTAGCAACATTACTGACCATAACAAATGTATCAATTCCTAAAAGAATTCTACAGCCACTTGCAATTACTATGACTCAAAGTCTCTCACCTTCATTTCTCTGTATTCATTTACTGTCTCTAACACTCTCTCTCCTTCTTTAACAGTTGTTCAACTACCTTTCATTCAGTGTCAACATCATCTATCTTGTATCACCCTTTTCAAGCCACCAACTTCAGTTATTTCAATGCACACAATTACTCTTGGCTCCCACCCCTTCAACATTCTTGATGCATAGGGTAAATAATCCGGCCATCTGAACTGACTACACCCATTAATCTTCTCTCACTCAGCCAAAGACCTCTTTAACACACTGACTGTCCAAACAACTACTCACATCCAAACCTAGCCATCACCCACCCTCATAACACACTTTTATCACTTCCATATAGCAAACACCCAGTCACTTTTACACTACAACTACTCTGTCTAACCCAACATTTTCCACTAAAAGGTTTTACCAATCATTCTTCATTAGAACTTACCCAACTCCACCTTTAATTCCTTCCCTGCCAAGACAATGATTGACAGTGGTTAACAGCTAACATCATAGACACTTGTTAACAGTCTGGAAAGAACTACAAAGCCCATGGACACTGGTTGCACATCTTTCAACTAAATAATTTTTTAAAACACCATATATAAATTACACGAATGCACTGGTGGTGCCACCTAGATTAGTAATAAATATTTGTGGTGTGTGTGTGTTTTGTTTCAAAATTATTTTTTTCAATGCTAGTAAAGGTTGGATATGTGCATGTGGAATTAATTTAGGTAGGTATGTTAGAACTGATGCCACTCCTACTGCGTGATGTAATTCAATCAAGAAGAATTTAGTGCAGTTTTAGTGATAACAGTATTAGTAATCTTACTAATAGGGATCAATGGCAACTAATCCAAACATGAGAATACTGTTTAGTAAACTTACCAAGGTCCTTCAGTAGCTACAGCAGCAGTTACCATATCATTCTTAGCCTCCACTCGAATTTCACCTATTTTCAGGAAATAAAAAGATCTTTTGATTAATTGTACCAAGAAACACTGTTTTCACAGCCATGTGTTGATGCATATTATCATTATTAAAAATGAAAGACTGTCCAAAGAAGTGGCAGAAACAGTTGTAATTTGTGTTCTTTGTACAGCAAGATTTCTTAAATGCTTCTAAATCTCATAAATTACTTTTAAGAGCAGACATTTTGTTTGGGATTACTTATGTTAAACAAGATAGATTCTTCCCTTAGAATGGAATATAATTTATCACTGATACCAGTCATGGACACAGCTAAATCAAGATTTTATGTTGTATGCTATTTAATGTACCTGTATTTGTCTATGTTGCTCAAATACATGCCACTGGCCACCGTATAACCTCTCAGCTATTTTTTTGTTTATGCAAATTATCATGGCCATAAATGTGTTCTATTCTTTTTCTGTATAAATCTAAGTCCCTTGGCTGTTAGAGGTATCCTCATATCTCCAGACAATAAGCATGTCTTTTCCTTAATGGCATGTCAACTTAGGAAAATTCTTGAATCTTGGGATTATCTCCTCTCCTCAAGCAGAGCTGGTCTTAATTTACTTCTGTAATTATGAGAGAATAGTGTCTGCCAAACATTTTTACCTTATGACACACTGGGTGAGAATTAATGTTTTTAGTGAGAAGGATGCAATTGATTTTGAGAAAGAATTTTGTCATAACGCAGATTAGAAATTAGATAAATACATAACTCTCATCTACCATCTGTAATCGTTCCCTTTTTTTTACTTCATTTCCATAAGTGCAGAGATACCTAATTCGCAAAGATACATTGATCCAAAGGGTAACAGAGATTTCGTGGCTGTAGTAGCTAATCGAGGATATTTGCTCCAAAGCAAAATTCTGACAATTTTAGCACAGAAAATGAGGCTTTGTGCACAGAATCGTTTTTCAAGACAATTAAATTTTCTTCTGTTAATGTTAATGGCAGGTGTGTACTATCGTATGTTGCGAAAGGATTGATAACCCACTCGTACATTTGATAATCAAGTGGTGGAAAATACTTAGAAAATGATACAGAGAGGTTTTCTACCATCTTCTGCACATCTGACAAAATTTTAAATAGGCCTGAGAAGCAATCAAGCTGCAAGTTTTTAACTTTCCTTATCCACAGTTCTAACTTGTCAGTGAAAGACTTTAATTCACTTGTAATTGTAATAATATTTTCGTTCACTCCTTGCAGACTCAAATTTGAAACTTCTCAAAAAGATCATTGAGAAATGCTACTTCCAGCCACCAATTATCATCGTTTACAAATTCAAATCCACAATTTTCAGCATCAAAGAAACATATTTCAGCTCACAAAGAGATAAATCGAGAGAGCACTTTTCCTTTTGGGAACCGTCGCACTTCTGTATGAAGCAGTAAACTCTTAAAATCAGAATCCATAGTTTCGCATAGGGATGCAAAAAATCTGCACTGTAGGGAATGCGATTTTATGTAATTCACCACTTTAACAACGTTGCTCATCATCTTCAGGAGACTATCACAAGTAGAGATTTTGACACCAAAACTTTGCGGTGAATCATGCAATGTACAGTTTTAACTTCATTTTTTTTTCATTTTCATTTTATCTAGTTTCAGCTCAAAGCTGTGGCCATGCTGGGGCACCGCCATTTAGTGTTGCTACACAGTTTTACTTCAGGAATTGATATTTGGTGCATGAGAGAGTTTGATGCAGCTGCCCTCATCTGCACCTCCTGCCGCGAAGTTGGTTCATCTGGGACACCTGACAGGAAGAGGTCCAGCCTCATCTTGAAGACACCTACATCCACCCCATGCAGGTCTCTCAGGTCCTTCGGGAGGATATTGAAGAGCTGTGGACCTCTGAAGCACAGGGTATTGCAGTATCTTGTCCTACATCTTGATGGCAAATTTGGAGTCCTTGGCACTATGCAATGGCGTTCAGTTCTTTTATTTGTGTAACTTTCGATGCCAAAGTTTGGGACAATTCCTTCAAGGATCTTCCAGATGTATATTATGGCATATCTTTCTCGCCTACGCTCTAAGGAATAGAGTCGTAATCTGTTGAGTCTTTCCCAATAGCTTATATGCTGCATAGAGGCTATCTTCTTCGTGTAGCTTCATTGGATTGCCTCAAGTTCTGAGATTAATTTGACACTGGTTGGTGACCATAGCTGAGAGCAATAGTCAAAGTGGCTTAGGACAAGTGTCCTCCAGAGGACCATTATGGTTTCCTGATCTCTTGTTCTAAAAGTCCTAAGAATCCATCTGGTTAGTCGCCTGCATTTCATTGACAATTTAGCAACATGCACATGAAAGGATGCATTATTACTCATGTAAATGCCCAGGTCTCGCACTGACTGTGCCTCTGGGATTGCAGTCCCTCCAGGTCCAGTGTATTTAATGGGTACTGCATTTAGTTTTGCATGCTGATAGCACAAGGCTTGAAACTTTTCAGCATTAAACTGCATGTTATTCTTTTCAGCCCACTTGTATATTTCATCCAGCTCACATTGCAGGTGCATAGTGTCTTCAGGGTTCTGTATTACCTGTGAAACTTTTGTATCATCTGCATAACTTGTGATCGTGGCTCTCTGTGTGGCTGAAGGCATATCTGAGAGGGCCATTTTGAACAGTAGTGGTCCCAAAACAGTGCCTTGCGGAACACCGCTCACTATTTGCATGTCATTAGAGGTGGCCCCATTGGCTACTACCACCTGACTTCTATCCTTCAGAAAGTCATGAAGCCAGTTTCCTAATTGTCCAACTATGCTGAGATCATGCAGTTTGTGACATATCATTCCATGACCGACTTTATCAAAGGCCTTTGCAGAGTTGAGATATATCACTTCCACATTTGTGTGGTTAAGTAGCTGTTTCAGCACCCAGTCATAGTGTTGTAAGAGCTGAGTCAGGCAGCTTCTTCCTGGTCGGAAACCATGTTGAGTGTCAGGCAGCAAGTCATTTTCTTCAAGGAACGCGATTAGTTTTCTTCTGACTATTCGTTCCATGACCTTGCTGATGTGCGAGGTCAGCGAGTTCTTGGCCTCCGCTCTGCTACCTCCTTTATGAATAGGGCATATTTCATCCTCCTTCAGTTTTCTTGGGAGTTTGCCAGATGCAAGGAAGCTCTGAAAGAGGGACTGCAGTGGTCTTGCTAGGACTCGTTTACATACTTTTAGAAGGATTGCTGGGAATCCATCAGGGCCAGTAGCTGAGTTTGGGTTCATTTCATCTATAGCCCTTATTACATCGTCTTCCTTTATATTGATGTAATTGATCATCATTGCCTCTGTTTTTATATCTGCAGTGGTAAAAAAGTCAGTTGGAATGCTACTTGAAAGTGCCCTAGGGGTGGAGTGAAAACACTTTTGAATTGCTCATTTAGTATTTCATTTATCCTCCTTGGGTTTCCTGTGAGTGCACCATCTTTTTCAAGGAGTGGCCCTATCCTGCAGTGCACTGAAGCTGTTTCTTTGGCAAACTTGTAGAAAGCTCTGGGGTTAGATTTTATACTGTCAATAGCCCAGGCTTCTTTGTCTGCTCTTTCTTTTTCGTGGGAGAGTTGCAGATTTTTTTCAATCTCCAGCAGTTGTATTTTCATGCGGGACTTTTCACTGTTTTCAATTTGTTTGTTTAGGCGATTTGAAACTTTTGTACGCCGTCTCATAAGAATTTTCCTCTCCTTGGGGATTTTGTTCTTGTGTACAGTGGCCTTTCTCTCTGGGATACATTTGTAGCATATGGCTTGCATTACAGACATGAATTGTTAAAGTTTCATGTCGATGTCCAGTGAGGAGAGACATTTAGGCCAGTTTTGTTTGAGGATCTCTTTCTCAATTTGTTTCCAGTTTGCCTTAGGAAGTTCAAATTGGAAAGATTCTGAGAGTTTCTTGTAGGCTGCATGTCCATAGTTTCCTTTGGTCCGCACATGGTCAGCTCTACCATGTTGTGATCCGAGAGTAGCGTCGGTGTCACTTTCACATTATGTATGAGATCTGTATTATTTGTGAAGCAGAGATCCAGTATGTTATCTGCCCTGGTTGGTTGGAGTACTATTTGTTCCATGTACAAAGTGTTGGCGAGGTTCAGGAGGGACTTCACCTGTCCTTGTTCATATCGTGTCATTCCTGAGAGAGATAGGCCCTCGGGCCATCTGACAGTGTGAATTTTTTTGTAATACATGAGCCACAAAACCATTTTTTTGACCCTGCTTGGATGGAGCTCCATCAGTGCAAACGCTAATATAAGTTGGCCACTGGATCCCTCTCAATACAACATTTTGGTTTACCAGGTTAAAGACATTTTTTCCTGTTGTTCTTTCTTTCAATTCACAACAAAAGAAAAGCTGACCTATGATTTTACCACCTCTGATGATTTGTAGAAATGAAATTAGTTGAGCTTTATTGCTGATGTCTGTACTTTTGTCGATTTGTAAGGCCCATAAGTTTTCGTGTTCATTTTTTGCTTCAGTGAAATGTTCACAGAGCTGATCATCAATGTCTCTTGAAATGTCTTGAATTTTATGAGAAATCTTAATTTGTTTGACAGCTTCATCACTAATCATTGGGCCAATAGCGATCTCCAAGGCTGGTAAAATAATGTTTTCGGCATCAGAATGTGGTCTTTTCTTCTTTGCTAAAAGCTGGGCAATTTTGTAACTAGTGATTTGAGCTTTCGCAGGAATTGAGTGAAATTTCTTCAACCTTTTTGATTGAATTTTTAAATGATTTTTTAGCATCTTAAAGTTTTCTTTTGGTTTGTTCTTGAGTTGCAGATGATTTGTTATTAGATGACGTTGAAGTTTACTGGGAACCATCACTTCATTTGAGAGTGTTGTTAAACAAATCATACAAAAAGAAACTGAGTTGTCTTTTTCTGAAAACACACCATTTCGAGCGTGGCCGTCGCCAGTTCTGCCTGACTGGCCCTCGTGCCGGTGGCACGAAAAACACCCACTACACTCTCGGAGTGGTTGGCGTTAGGAAGGGCATCCAGCTGTAGAAACTCTGCCAAATCAGACTGGAGCCTGGTGTCGCCTCCTGGTCCACCAGCCCTCAGTCAAATCGTCCAACCCATGCTAGCATGGAAAGCGGACGTTAAATGATGATGATGATGATAAAACCATATTGGACATAATTTTCATTATATTTTCGTTTTGATGAGGCGGACTTTTTATTCAGGTGTTCGTCTTGTTTGCTATGATTCTCTTTCTCGTTTTTCTGAGGTCTCAATAAAAATTTGTCCATGTTTAAATCTAAAAATCGATTACAATTTAGCATAAAATAATTTATGTAAATTATAAATAAATCAAAAATTAAAAACTACTAGGACTACTAAACAATTTGCTTACAAACAATCCCAGTTTAAGTGCAGAAATGTAATATATTGTAGCAAAACTGCTGTTCATCGTGCAATGTAATTAATTTATATTTACGGTATTTTAAGATTTATATATACGCTCAAACTTTGTGAATGTTCTTGGATTGTTGTTTCACGAAAATCCTAAAAATTTAGCAGACACTGTGATAGACCATCAAGAAGAGATAATTTTAATAAATAAAGAATTTATGTTGTACGGTACTTCATGTCCTGTATTTGTCTGTGTTGTTCAAATGCATGTCACTGGCCACTATGAATTACTTCTCGAGTTCCAATTATGCTGATGTCAACATTCGTTTTTATCCTGTTGGAGTCGATAAAATAGTACCAGTAATGCACGGGAGTCGATGTTATTGCTTGTTGTCCACCCACTAAAAAGTGCTTGTCTTGTGTCAAAATTTTGAAATTATTATTAACATTGCTTACCGCCACAATATTTTGCCTTTGCATCAGAAATGCCAGACGAGGGGCTGCACTGGAACTGGCCAACCAAGTATTGAAGATGTTCATGGTCAACTCCAATGCCAACAACTGCCATACGGTCTGCTGTGTAGTGGTCTGCTACATACTGATGCAACTGGTAAATACATGAAAAGAAGTCAAAGAATGAGTCGCTCTCTAAAATGATGGCTGATCATAGAAATGGTTCTTCATTGGAACTGAAGAATGACATATCTGGGATACATAATAGTTACTCTCAAATGTTTGACCAAAACTTCTCATTATCAAGAACAGTAACACCATCAGCATCGTCACTACCATCAGACAAGTTAGAGTGTACAACATAGTTGTTGATAAACAGCTGAAGGCTGTGAGTCACTTTCAGTTGTTTGGCAGGTTACCTCTATAAGATTTGCTAAAGCAGTGCTGGAGTTAAGACATTAATACCATCACCACATCAACAACATTTATATGAGAGCTGAAAAATGTGCCCCTATGCCTTCACTGGATTTGCTACAATAGCAACTAAACCATTTTCAAATTACAACCTAATACCTTAAATAAGGAAGGTTTCTTTAGTTAATGTAGTTCTAGATACATTATGTCTTAACATGCCAAGAAAACAATTGCACAAACACACAACCACTGCACAGATCAAAGAAACAAGTATGTCTCACCTTCTCAAGACAAAATGTACTTAAAAACCTCAAAGTTGCTACAAATACTTAACTGTACAATCACTGATGAGCTCTTTTGGTGATCTCACATAAAACTCTAAAAAGACCCAAAATCTATTACATACATGAGATTTTTACTAGACAGAAAATTGAGCACAATTTTACAGAAAATCTTTAGTCATTTATTTAACATCTGTTTTTTCCACATTAGCATGGCTTAAATGGAGGCAAGGTTTTTTGTGGCCATATGACATTCGTCTTGCCAACCTTTGCCTGTTTTCAAGGAAGGGATTTTTCACTTCAGCAGAATTCAAAAGAGCAAAGCAAACAAATGATTTGTCGACATTTCCTGACAACAAATACTACTATGTTTGTAATATTAGCTAAGTATATTGTAAACACATACATGTGCATGTACCTACACAAGATGAGCTTCTGCTTTCTATCTACCAAATTCCCTATTCCCTAATAAGACATAGGTTTGCCAAGAAGTGGCACAGTGGGAGTGAACCTAAAGTTGTGAAGTGAATTTCTTCACATAACGGTCACGCCTGCAAATTTCTCTAATTTGTAGAAAGGTGAGTTTATGTGCGATGAGAACAGGAAACTTATGACTTTCATTAATTTTATTAGATGCATTTTTTTTTATCAACAGATCAACACAATTTCACAAGAAGTATATTAAAACATATAAACAGTCTAGTGTTGTTTGAAATCTTCTCACAAAAAAAGTTAAAAATCATAAGCGCTTTTAAATAAGAAGACAAAAAACAGCTATAAACATATATTCATTAAAGTGTTGGAGAGAAAGAAAGAAAACAAAAAAACTTACAAGCTCAGAAGAAAACTTGCCAATCATACTGTCAGATGCATAAATGGAGTTACCCAAAGTATTCCTAAAAGCTGCGTAGTGAAGTAACTCAAACACCTCTGCAATCAAACACAGACTTGATTATAGTTTTAAATATCAAGGCCACAATTCAATGGCTAATATCAATAAAAGAACACACTTGTTTCTTTTAAGTGAGTAATATAAATGTGGAGAAGGAGAGAGAGAAGAAAGCTGCAATGTCTAAGCATTTTCTGCAGCATCTACATAGTAAATTGGATTGAAACTAGCCCTTTACAGTTGCATAACATTTTAGAAATAGTTGTAAAATATCCTTCAACTTACAACCTACCATCTTGCATGCTGGTTACTTTAGTCTAAATTAAAGATGGGATGGTCAAAACTGGAACATTTTTGATCATAGGTCCACTAGATTAGGACTGACTTCCGGCAAAATATCAACTGAGTCACAGAGTCAATCCAAATAGAGTTTGTCATTTGCATTGTTGCCATATTTGAATCTATATTTCCATATAACTACAAAGTAAAACTAAATTACAATTATGACAGCCACAAAACTGAAGAATTTTGAATTCTAGAGGGTTGATAACTGAGTGAATAAAATCATGGATTACTTGCTGATATGCCATAAGTTGAAATTTGTTGCAAGTATTATATTGTTTCTAAGAAGGACATTCTAAACTGCCTCAGTTTACCTTCAAGGACAATATTAACTGAATTAACCTCACCAATCTTGGACAGGCTGCAAAAGGATATAAGTAAAGCCGCTTCCTGCTGACCAAGTCCCGACCTCACCAAAAAATCCCCTAAATGTTAAGATTAGGAAGGAACCAGAATATCTAGTAAGGTTTCTTGCAATAAAATGGTGTCTTCCTACCCAATAGAAGATTTATTTCACATTCACTTAATGTCGTGAAACCACTAAACACTGGTTTTTAAACAGGTCCTTGATACATACAAAGCATATACAAATCTTTTTATAACTCAATAACAAAGATTATCATCGTCACCATTTAATGTTTGGGTTCCAAGCTGGTATGGGTTGGCTGGTTTGACATAAGGTAGTGAACTAGAGAACTGCACAAGCCCTAATGTCTGCTTCAACATGGTTTCTACAATTGGATGCCCTTCCTAATACCAATCACTGTACTAGGTGCTTCTTAAGAGGTACTAGCACAAGTGAGGTCACCAAGTAACTTTCAAGATGAGACTCCTCAACTGAGGGTGATGTTGTATTAAGCTTTATGCCAGATAATGATGAGGTTAAAGTACAATAGAATGATAACGGTTTTTTTTGTTGCAGACGAGGTGCATGGAAAAGAGAGAAGATGGTGAGGAGGTATCAGAGTGCAGCCTCAAGTTTCAGGAAGGTGAATATAGAAGTGGTACAAAGGATTGGACAGGATGAGTATGTAGGGAAGTTTGCAAGAATATGAAAGGCAAGAGGTAAATGGACAGAGATGGAGATGAAAGTGGAACACACTGAATTAAAAAAAAATTGCTGCTAGTTTTATTAGAAATGAAAATAAGGACTTCTTTTAGTAAGTATAAAATATAATTAATTGAATTAACTCAATATAATATATTACTAGTTCTCACTTTGACTTCTGAGGAATGAAAAATAGACAATTTTGAATGATTTGAACTCAGTGTGGCAAATAATGTTTTCTTAATTTCTCTTTCCATACATTTTGGGAAATTTGATATCCCTTATTCTTGGTAATATCTATCAATTTTCTCTTCTCTACTTTCTAACAGTAATGTTTTGGGGTTTCACTTTAGTTCTTTCTCCTGTTCATTTATGGAAAGACATTTTTCTGTCTCCTAACAGTTAGATCTACCATCAACACACTCTTTTCTGTCATACCTCATTGGCCACTGGTCCTTGAGGGTTTTGCACTGGACATCATCAAAAAATTTGACCACAACTGGAATGAGAACCTCCTCCCAAAATTGCCTGTTTATGGGTTCTATCAGTCTCTCATCTCTTGAATCAAGTTTCCAGTCACAATGTTCAATTGCTGAGTGCACTGACAAGGTTCTCTCCAACTCACATTCCTTTATTTCAACTGAAATTTGAAACCCTCTATTGATAAAGATGAGATTAAATACTTCAGAAAAAATTTAGTCCAGCATGCAACCATTTCCCTCAATATGGCAACACTGTTAATTAGACTAATAAACAGCCCCACGTTCATACCAAATCATTGCCCAAGATTTATATGTAATATAAAATGCAAGTGATTAAACTAATTACCATATTGTACTTACGAAGAGGAAGTTGTGTCTTCAGGATAGCCTTGTCAAGTGTCATACTGGCAGCTGTCTCTTTTATCTCCCATGGTTTGAAAGCTGGCATGGTCACTGCATTTTTCACCATTCCTATCACATTATCACTAAAATAAAAAGTGAAAAAATTATTAGGAACCTAAGGTAACGTAAGTGATTTCCATAAACAAGAACAAGTGAAAAGAACCACAGAAGTTGGAGTTTAATAAGATTTATTAGTAACAGTAAACCTTCTCATGTTTAACAAAATTGCCCACTGAATCCTAACAATTAAGTAGAAATATGTTCTTCACTAGAGACAGAAAGGTATTTTTTTTTTTTAGTAAAAGCATACATCTAATTGATCTTATTATACTACAATTACTTCATTTATCAAACCCAGAGTGATAAAAGGCAAAGCCAATACTGGTAAGATTTGAAAGTGGAACAGTTAAATATTAAGCTTCATCTAGTTCTCTATCCATTGAGCCTCATCAACCCTTAAAATATCTACAAACTTATGAGATAAAACTATACCCATTCACTGCCCTACAATAAAAACATGTAGAGTACACTGTCATAACCAATATAGGCAATACACCCCACTATCACAATGTATATAATGGAGTGTGTGTGTGTGTTATATAACATTTCAATGATAACATATAAACGTCTTTTGGCATTGGTCAACAGGAAAGTAACCACACTGGTCTATGAGTAGCTAAAATCGATGAGGCAACTAAAAATATTAGTTGACAAGAACCTCAGTGACTTCAAATATCTTCTATGTCTTCAAGGACCAAAAAAGAACCTCCCATTCGCCAAGGGACTTAAATATATTTCTTTGTTGAAAAAGGATTATCAAGGAGATGAAGTGAACAGTAGGGTTAAAGTTATACTTACAGTTCATCACGAAGACAATCAATTTGATAAGTGATAAATTCTCGTGAGGTTGAACAGCTGAAATACGCAAGAAACAAGACAAATTACCGATAGAACAAGATCTAAACCACTGCTGTCACTCCCACCACCTTAATTATTGTCCCCTTCTTTTGTTGATCATCAAATCCCAATCCCTTTCCATCACTTGCCTTTTAGTTAGGTTCTCGTTCCCATCTACATCACCCACTTTTCAACCACTTCACAAGTAGCAGTAACTTCACCATTGCTGTTACTATAAACCTCAACCCAATCACCATCATTATTATTTTATCATTAACACAGTCATCTTTCATATCAATAGCACTCTGTCATGACAAGACATACAACACACTCCACTATAACCACATAAATTGTGGAGTCAGAGTGTGTGTGTGCGTATGTGCGTGTTATGTACACACTTATTATCTTCCCTTTCATCACAGCAAATTTTCAACATTAACACAACCATCATAACTTCATCATTCAAAATATTTAGACCTATTGTAAAAGTTAAAAAAATGGGTCATGTGACTAGACTGAACAAACTGACAAGAGGATCTCTGTGTGGTTGCTCAACTTGCTAGAAAGAGTGAAATCTCACTTTCAAATCATTCTCTAGTGTCTCAAGAAATGATACATTAGATAATGTAGTCCATGGTACACTATTCCAGCTAGCAGAGCATATTCTTCATATACTGAATTAATTTTTTTATCAATTCAAAACTTTTGTAATTACCCTAATATCTTCAGTGTCCAAACTGGCACGGTTTAGAAAATCTAGCAACATAAACCTCTTCAGTTATTTCAATACTGTTTTACTGCTTACAAGATAATAGCCAACATTTAGAATTTGATACAGCAACATAGTCCTATATATATATTTTTCATTTGTATATCTCTTGTGTAGTTTTAATAAGACAGTCAGAGAAAGAGGGAAAGTGGGAATGACAGTTTTACAGGAGGCTGATCTTAAGCTTGAACATCTGTAGAGTGATGTCTGCAGGAAAAACTGTGGGCAGGGAGTAAATTGCAGAGGGTTCTATCTGTTTGAATATATATATATAACAATTTTATGGATGAGAGATGTGTTAGGAGAGAAGAGTGAAGACAAAGATCAAACTTACGTGTAATTGGCACCAGATTGCTGCACGGTTCTAGTCAAGCCAAATGCTGTGGTCTCCTTTGTTCCCTGTCAAAGAGAAGAAAGAAGAAAATGGTGAAGAATATGCTTGGAACAAGCTAACAGCAATGTTTCTCAACTGCTTCACTATGTAGCTAGCTGCAAGAGGTTACAACAAGAATGCAAGGACAACTCTCAGAGAGAAAACATCAATAAGAAACTAAGCAGTGGAGCATGTTTAATGAGATTCAATCAGCAGTTAATATTGGAATAATCCCGCATCTATCCACCCAAAAGAACACCAAACACTACAGTATAGACATCACAATGTCTATACCAGTGCAGATATCATGGCACCACACACTACAGTGCATATATATCACAGCACCATACATTGTAAAAGTCACAACACAACACACCACAGTATAACTAGTACAACGCCATAGACTACAGTGTAGAAAATAGGATAAAAAGTCTTTTGGAAGTTACTTACCATTCCAGCCATATTTCTCAAGAGGTGACTAATTCCTAAGTTATCTCCTGATTCATACCTGGAGCCAGCTTTAACCACAATAGACACATGTGATATAGGAGAGTAAGTTTCCAAAGATGCCACAGTTATACCATTTCCTAACTTGGAAACCTGAAAATTTAAGCAGTAACAACAGACTTTGTTAACTTTAAATCAGTAAATTCTGGAGATGAAAAAAATTTCATTTTTCTCTAAGTGGAGAATCAAGGTTTCAATACTACATAGAATATGCATCAGTCCTAATGTAATGGATCTTACATACTTCTGTATTCTTTCACTAGCAGTAAACACAACTTACAGAATTTTGTCCTTTTTCTGATAGGGTTGGCAATAAATAAGTGACAGGAATTAACTATAACACCATAGCATATATAAATTAAAATGAATTCTATACATGAAAATATAGCTAAGCTTGACATGAAGTAAATTTTGGTTGCGAAAGACAGCAAACATTTAGCAATCACAAATAAAATAAAACAATAAAATGTGGGGTATATATATATATATATATATATATATATATATATATATATATATATATATATATATATATATATATATATATATATATATATATCATCATCATCATCATCATCATCATCGTTTAACGTCCGCTTTCCATGCTAGCATGGGTTGGACGATTTGACTGAGGACTGGTGAAACCGGATGGCAACACCAGGCTCCAGTCTGATTTGGCAGAGTTTCTACAGCTGGATGCCCTTCCTAACGCCAACCACTCAGAGAGTGTAGTGGGTGCTTTTACGTGTCACCCGCACGAAAACGGCCACGCTCGAAATGGTGACTTTTATGTGCCACCCGCACAAGCCAGTCCAGGGGCGCTGGCAATGATCTCGCTCGAAAATCCTACAGGAGCCAGTCAGGCGGTACTGGCAACGGCCACGCTCAAAGTGGTGCATCTCATGTGCCACCCGCACAAGAACCAGTCCAGGGGCACTGGCAACGATCTTACTTGGCTTGCCGGGTCTTCTCACGCACAGCACATTTCCAAAGGTCTCGGTCAGTAGTCATCGCCTTGGTGAGGCCCAATGTACGAAGGTCTTGCCTCACCACCTCAGCCCAGGTCTTCCTGGGCCTACCTCTTCCACGGGTTCCCTCAACTGTTAGGGTGTGGCACTTTTTCACGCAGCTATCCTCCTCCATTCTCACCACATATCCATACCAGCGCAATCGTCTCTCTTGCACGCCACAACTGATGCTTCTAATGTTCAGCTTTTCTCTCAAGATACTTACACTCTGACGGGTATTCACATTGACATTACACATCCAACGGAGCATACTGGCTTCATTCCTTGCGAGCTTACGTATGTCCTCAGCAGTTACAGCCCATGTTTCACTGCCATGTAGCATGGTTGTTCGTACGCATGCGTCATACAGTCTGCCTTTTACTCTGAGTGAGAGTCCCTTTGTCGCCAGCAGGGGTAAGAGCTCTCTAAACTTTGCCCAGGCTATTCTTATTCTAGCAGCTACACTTTCAGCGCACCCACCCCCACTACTAACTTGGTCGCCCAGATAGCGGAAGCTATCGACTACCTCTAGTTTTTCACCCTGGAATGAGATAGAAGTTGTTTCCTGTTTGTTTACAGTCTTTATTGCACCTGAGCATCTGCCACAAACAAAAACTAACTTGCTAGTTAACCTGCCTTTGATGTTGCTGCACCTCTTATGTGTCCATAGCTTGCACCGAGTACATCTTATAGAGTTACTACCTACTCCTTTTCTACATACTGAGCAGGGCCATCTACCTGAAGGGGTTTGTGTTTTATCTACCTTCCTACTTATTAGGATTTTGGTTTTAGCTAGGTTGACTCTAAGGCCCTTCAATTCTAGACCTTGCTTCCACACCTGAAACTTCTCCTCTAGTTCTGATAGTGACTCCGCAATTAGGGCAAGGTCATCAGCATAGAGGAGCTCCCAGGGGCAACCTGTCTTGAACTCCTCTGTGATTGCCTGGAGGACTATGATAAATAAGAGGGGGCTGAGGACGGAACCTTGGTGGACCCCTACCTCCACCCGGAATTCATTGCTGTACTCATTTCCAACCCTCACCTTACTGGCAGCATCTCTGTACATGGCTCGCACAGCTCTCACTAACCATTCTTCTATCCCAAGTTTCCTCATTGACCACCAGATAAGGGATCGGGGGACCCTGTCAAAGGCTTTCTCCATGTCAACGAAAGCCAGGTACAGAGGTTTATCCTTAGCTAGGTATTTCTCCTGCAACTGTCTCACTAGAAATAAGGCATCAGTAGTGCTTTTACCTGGCACAAACCCAAACTGCATCTCATCTAAATTGATTCGCTCCCTAATTAGTTGGGATATGACCCTCTCTGTAACTTTCATAACCTGATCTAACAGCTTGATGCCTCTGTAATTATTTGTATCTAAAGCGTCACCTTTACCTTTGTAGCAGTTGACTATGATGCTGCTACACCAGTCATTGAGTATGACTCCTTCGTGTATCACCTGGTTCGTAATACGGGTGACTAGGCTATAGCCAACACTGCCAGATATTTTGAGCATCTCTGCAGTGATTCCTGATGGGCCGGGGGCTTTCCCGGTCTTCATACTCTTAATTGCTTTATCTACCCTGGTACTATCAACTCGGATAGCTGGTCCCTCTATTGGGTCGACATACGGCAGGCTCTCTTTCTCCCATTCATTCTCTTTATTAAGCAATCTATCGTAGTGGCATCTCCAGACCTCTTTCTTTGCATCCTCATTTAATGCAAGCGTACCATCATCCATGCGAACACATTTCTCTCCTATGACATCACTATTCTCTCTCCTACACTGTCTTGCAACACGAAATACCTCGAGTCTTTGGTCCTCACGGCGCAGAACATTGGCAAATCTTTCCTTATCTGCTTCCCCTCTGGCTAAATAAACCTGTCGCCTAGCCTCCCTTCTGGCACATTGGTACAATTCCCTGCTACCACCGTTCTTCCAGTCCTTCCAAGCCTGTTTCTTTTGTCTAATAGCCCTGTCTACCTCCTTGTTCCACCACCACGTTACTCTGGGTCGGGAGGGGACCTTACACCACCCACAAATCTGGTCGGTGGCTTTCAACAGGTTGTCCCGCAGAAATCTCCAATTGTCTTCCATGTTGTATGATGCTATATCCCCTTCTATTTCGTTAAATGCTTCAAGTAACTTGTCTCTAAGTCTCTGTCCATTTGCAGGGTCTTTAAGCTTCCACACCCTTCTCCTCCAAGCCTGTCTAATTCATATATATATATATATATATATATATATATATATATATATATATTATAGGTATGCACACACACATGTATCATCATCATTTTAGGTTTTGTTTTTGGATGTGATGTAGATTGGTAGTGTGTGCAGCAAAATCTCTGTCCTTATAGAAGTTCAACAACAGAAAGTAATTCCTGGTTCTAAAAAGGAAACCAAATCTTTGGATGCAATTTTATTCAATGTTATGCAAGTGAAACTACAGTAACAAATCTTGTATAACTTATAACAATGTAACAATGATAAAATTGGCCATGATATTTATATAACAGTCCAATTTGTTGCCTTTCACCACACTGGAATATTTTAAGTGAGCTTCAACACAGAAACCATTTCACAGTAACAAATAAGTATATTTACAAAAAACTTATTAATAACTATTTTTTTTATTTACATAAGTTTGAAGTTATGGATTTATCAGGCAAAGGATATAAGAGATTGTAATGTAAAATTTTAAGCATCAAAAGCAGATAGTCTCTTGTTTATAAATTTGAGTATTAGTAATGTATTGTTAATGAGGTAGCAGATTCACAGTACAATGAGAGAGTTACCACAATATATGGTACAGTAGTTGATGAAATATCAATAGACAGTGAAGTACCTCAAAATGCTATGGAAACAAACTCATTCTCCATATCAAACCACATAAAAACCAAATTTTATTAATTTCAAATATACATTTAAAAGAAAACGATATTTACCTTCACGCTTATATGCGTAATTCCTTAATATCAACTACGTAGCTAAGCCAACCTACCTTGGTAACTGGTTGTAGAGAGCTAGATGTGTCCACATCATGTACTGCTGCAGCTTGACTGGTCAAAAGACGTCCCTGTGGAATATAAAGTATTGTTAAAATATATTTTGTAACTATTGGTAGTGATAATGTTAAAGCAACAATAGTATAATGGTCAAGGCTTGAGGTGAGAAGGTAATTAGATAAATATTGTGCTCTTTTATGTTCAAAAAGACATATCTAATTCAGAGGTTGAATATGGTCATTTGATGTTTAACAGGGTCATAAAAATCTGAGTGTATGTTAATGACATTAAAAGAAATGTATAACAAAATTTTGATATTTACTTCTTTAAGACAATTATGTCACCCTCACCATTTTAACTTCCTTTTTCTGTGCTTGTATGGGTTAGATGGAATTTGTTAAGGCAGATTTCTTCAAATGTTGGGCCTCACCATGGAGATAAGATATGTTGTGCATAGAAAACTCGTCAGGCCAAATGAAATCATAATTTTGGCCATTGCCAGTGTGATGTAAGTAGCACCTGTGAATCATAGTCATGGCCATTGCCAGTACCATGTAAATGGCATCCATGAATCATAGTCATGGTCGCTGCTAGTGCCATGTAAATGTCACCCACGAATTGTAGTCATGGTTGCTGCCAATGCCATGTAAATGGCACCAATGAATCATAGTCATGATCATTGCTGGTGTCATGTAAATGGCACCCATGCTGGTGGCATGTAAAATCATCCCTTACACTCATAGACTAGTTGGTTTTAGGAAGGGTATCCAGCCATAGAAACCATGCCAAATCAGACTGGAACTTGGTGCAGATCTTTGGCTTATCACCATCAGTCAAACTGTCTAACCCAAACCAGCATGGAGAGTGGATGTGAAATGATGATGATGAGATTTTCTATAGCCAGATGCTCTTTGTGCCACCAACACTCACCTGTTTCCATACAAGATAATATCTTTCCAAGGTTGCACATTTTTTTTTTATAGGAGTTTGGAAATGAATGGCACTGGTCAGTTGTTCATAAGTTCGAAAAAAAAATCCCACACTCTAAAAAGCATTTTTTGTAGTCATTGATTATGGCCAGTCAGAAAGTTACCATTAGTTAAGGCGGTCAGCTGGCAGAAATGTTAGCACGCCGGGTGAAATGCTTAGCCATATTTCGTCTGCCATTACATTCTGAGTTCGCCGAGGTCGACTTTGCCTTTCATCCTTTCAGGGACGATAAATTAAATAGCAGTTATGCACTGGGTCGATGTAATCGACTTAATCCCTTTGTCTGTCCTTGTTTGTCCCCTCTATGTTTAGCCTCTTGTGGGCAATAAAGAAATGAGAAAGTTACCATTGATTTCCTGTCAATTATTAGCCCTTAGTAATATAGGTGAGTGACTGCTGGCTGAAAGCACATAACCTCTTTATTAATGGAGGTAGCAATACAGTCTTCGTCAGCATGGCAGTGAAAAAACTCCTGAAACACCAGCCATAACCAACAACTACAAAATATATATACATACACACATGACATTGATATATGTAAATTAGTTATAAGAGTTCTTCAAGAATCAAGGCACATCAACATGTAAAACATTAGAAAATGACTAGGTACAAACACACAGAACTCATGGTGAATTAAAACAGTGTAGATTTTAAGTCTAGCAGGAAACTGTATATATGCAAGTACCAAATCCAATTTGTAATCATTGATCCAACTCACCACTGGATCCTTTATTCGATGTAGGAATAAAATAGTAAACATATGGAGTTTAAAATTTATGACAGCTATTTCAATAGAATTTTATTTAATGAAATCATAAAAAATTACATCACAATGCGACCTATCATCATCATCATGAGGTAAAATTTTAAATAGTTGACTTGGACATTGCTAACATTTGTTAGATTAGTGTCACTTTCAAGTTCTATATTTGATTTTATAGAATAACTAGCAGTATAACCCGACCTTGTCTGGGTGTGACTTATTACGCCTTCTACGATAAGTCTTGCTAGGTGAAAATCAACTAAAAAAGAAAGCCTTACAACGGAAAAACCCGTATGATGTAAATATGTTCATAATTCAAAAGACGATGAAATTAATAGGGAAAGTCTGAAGGCGTAACATTATTACGCATACGTATATTTCATCTGTCTAAATGGCTGCAGAAATGCTTGTGCAAAACAACTTTTTGCGCTGCCCTGATTATATATATAGCAGAGTAATCCCTTTTAGTAGGAGGTAGGATGGCAATTTCTGATGAAGCAATTGCTGGCGATCTGTTGCTACACAGTTTTGCCAGAATTCTATCAGATTAGGCAGAAGATGTTGATGCACCATTTTGCATTATGTTCAAAGTAGCTTCTGGAATGTGGTGAATTGCTGCAGTCTGTTGCTGTCATTTTAAACTGGTTGCTTTCTTTCCCTAGCAAACTCTCTTCTTTGGAGGCATAATCTATGTATATATTAAACAGAACAACAAAAGTTATAATAGATGGCAGGGTCTGTACTTTTCACATATCTGTAATTTTTCAGATTAACACCCGCACGATTACCCAACCCTAACCCTAAAACCCTAAACCTAACCGTAACACTAACCCTAATCCTAACCCTAAACCCTAACCCTAAAACCCGAACCCTTAACACCCTAGTGAAAATCGTGGTATATTTACCAAACATTGACGAACATGAGTTATATTGTTGTCAATGATTGTGTGTACAGGTAGAAGGTAAGAAATATAAAAGTTGTTAGAAACAACAGTCAAATCTCCCTTAAATCACACAAAGTAAACGAAATTTTAAAATGTTTACATCAATGGAATTTTTTCGATGTGAACTTCCCAGTGCAGTAATTACACGCTCAACATATAATATAGAGAGTAAGAGTAAAAGAGGGGGAGAGAGAGAGAGAGAGAGACATAAACCCTAACACTAACACCCTAGTGAAAATCGTGGTATATTTACCAAACATTGACGAACATGAGTTATATTGTAATGAATGTTTTGTGAGAGAGAAGAGGAAGAGAGAGGGGGGGAAGAAAGGAATAGAGATGGTAGCAATGAAGAGAGAGAAAGAGAGAACGGAAGACAGTTATAAAATAGCAATGCGTGCATGTGTTTATATAAGAAACACAGAAACTAAATCTTATATCTATAATGTTGAATTGTGTATGTGTTTATGTGTATGTTGTTGTCACAGATCACGTATGTGTGGTCGTGTGTGTTTTTACGTTTCTATGTTATGAAAAATATGTTAGAGGTAGAGGAAAGGTATTATATTAGAGAGAGGAAGAAGAAGTAAGAGTGTAAAATGTAACCAAGTTAATCTATGACTTTGTATGTATCACTTTCTCTCTCTCTCCCTCTCCTACTCTTACTCCCTATAACAACGCCGGTACAGGGAGAAGGGAAGGAATATAAATGTTGCTAGAAACGACAGCCAAATCTCCCTTAAATCACACAAAGTAAACGGAATTTTAAAAATCTAATTACTGCACTGGAAAGTTCAGATCGAGAAAATTCCATTGATGTAAACATTTTTACGAAAAAGTGGAAAATGTGGATTTCTATAAACTTTCAAAAAGGTTTCACACAAACACACAATTTCAGATTTATATATTAAGATTAGAAGGTAATTAACAAAGATAGACCATACTGTTAAACTCTTCCACCTTCTTAATCAAAGTAGATCTGTAACCCAATTTGGGGTTATAACTACATAGTCATTAGTTTAACCTATTAACTCCATAATCTCAGTGTTTAATCAGCTTAAAAAGATTAGCTTAGAACCTAAGCTAGCATTGAAACAGAACCAGATATATTCACTTAAAATTTCATTACCCTTAACTATGGAAAGCAGTTTTATATACCGATATACCAATCTATCTTTTGCTGAATAATGTCATGTTTAAAACTATTTTTTTGTTGAGACATGTCAAGTTTATTGGGACAACACGACTTTCTGACAATACCAATTCTATTTTTTGGTAGATATCTAACATGGTTACTGGAATAAACATGGAAATTTTAATTTCACAGTTAAAGGCTTAAAAAGCATTTTAGAGAAGGATACTCATTGAATAGAATCACATGTAAGATTGGAACACTTGACATTGCCAATGTAGGGTAAATGGAAGTAGACTATTTCAGAATTAACTTCAGTGGTTATTCACAATTATTAACTATAACATGAACACTGATAATGTCGACAGAACCACAGCCTTTTATGTACCTTTCATTTCTTTCAACACTTTCCACCTGCTTTTGAATTTATCATCTTCAACATTTGAATTACCTTTCTGAACATCAACATTGATAACCTTTACATTTCTACTGACTCCTACCTCAACTTTTTGTCCTCTCACCCTACACACACTTCAACTCCAACAATAAAAATTTGAATTTTCTTTCCAACTCCGAGTTCCAGTTCTTCCTCATATTCAGTTACTTGTACTTAATCACAGTTCACTTCATCAATACTAGGCCAGTGTCAGAAATCATCACTCCAAACTCAAACACACACACCTATTTTCTACCACCTTTCACTCATCTGCCCAGCCACTTCAATAACCCTTTTGAAACAAACCCATCTGAAGCTGCCTTAATTCTATGATACAAACAGATTATAGTTAAAATCTACCATCAAAATTTCATGCTAATTCATGCTCCAAACACCAGTTTAATAATTAATTAAATTCTTTGTTATTTAAAAAAATAATTGAAACAGAAGCATAGTATTTCAATAGAAACACGGTGCCAAAATGGGTTAAACTATTTTCTCCAACTTTCAGTACCTTTTCTCTGAGCCCCTAACCACTCTTACCTTTGCCAATCCTCCTCTCATGTCTTTCAAAAGAGACAAAAACTTTGTGACCCCATTATAGAAGCTTCCTTCTCCTTGTAATAAACATCCCAGCACTTTTTAAAGCTCCCATTCTATATGCTGCACTTGTCCCTTTATCTCCTTTTGCATGCTCATAACTGGACCTTAATCACAATTCCATATCACTAACCACTTTGAGTTTACCCTCACCACAAATATTATATCAAGTGTAAACTATAACTGGTTGAAATGGAAACCATCTATGTGATCCTTCTGTGAGATATGCCATAACATCCAACTAATCACCAAACTGTAGACAAACCATTTCTTCTAAAGATTTTCAGTGAGGAGTCACCTAACATCATGACTCCACCTTCACTGATATACATAGCAAAAACAAGATATTTTTATAGTGGCACATTGCTGTACTCAAGAAAATTACTAACCACAACAAAATTGATATCCTAAAACCAAAGTGATGGCACCACATAAAAAGCAGCCAGTACACTCTGTAAAGTGGTTGGCATTAGGAAGGGTGGCATCCAGCTGTAGAAACCAAGCTAAAACAGACTATGGGACCTGGTATGGGCCCTGGCCTTGCCAGCTCCTGTCAAGCTGTTCAGAGGCGTGCACTCAGACATGCAAGCTATGCACCGCATGACCTTATCCATATCATCGGAAAATTAGATAAAATAGTTACTTTCTTGCAAAGAAAAATTCGTTCAGTTGTTTTCGAAATATTCTGTCTCCCCTTCCTCTCTCTCAGTGACTAGTACTTTTGCTTTGACAAGGCATACATTTAAGGATCCCGCATATAGACACTCCCTAACTCCCTATCTATGTTAGTTTGTCCTTCCTTCCTCTCTCTCTTAGTGACCTGTCAAAAGATATGCTAAGACCGATAGCATATATATTTTGTACCCCCTTCCTCTCTATGTCAGTGATTCCACAAATTTATCATAGGAAGTCATGCGTTGTGATAATAGCATGACCCCACCTTTCTATCTCTTTGTTAGTGTAGAATTGTTGCTAAGCTGGTTCTACTTTTTGATCGGAACTAAAGCAGTTCTCAGGAACTGCTATAATTAGCCATAATTCTTGGAACAGCCTGGCGGTAAGTTTGAATTTTTTATCCAAAACATCTGTTTGCACTATTATATTTTTGGAGTGTTCTGAAAACAAAAATACTTAATTTGACTAACGTTATTTTTCGGTTTTTTATTTTTTTTTATTTTAAAATTTACTTACAATTTATGCAGATGCTTACACGTGTGTTACTTTTTTAGAAATGAGTAAAATGTGTGTTATAAACGATATTTTGAGAAATAGTTTTTTGAAAAGAGGCTTCGATGGAAAACAATTAATTATAAACGGTGGGTGACCAACGAACTCGTATATTTAATCAGTAAATATGACAAAAAAATGAAAAGTCATCTAGATACAGCTTCTATCTTCACTGGTCTGTCAAACCAGTGATTTCTTATTTTTGTTAGAAGTATTCAGTAACATTTTTTCTTTTACTGACGTCTTATTTAACATCCAGAGTAAAAGTCATGACATAGTGTATTGTAAAGAGCAAATAGATAAAACTAGAACTGTACTCGAAAACAAACTTGATAATTTTTCAATCTTTTATGATATGTTAGGGGAAAAATATGGAGTCGATGCAGGAATCGGAATTCAGAGATCCAAAAATATATCTATTGAGCCTCAACGACATTATTAGAATGCTTTAAAACAAAATTATCAGTACAGTAGTTGACCAAATAAAAGCACAATATTCATCCTTAGAAGAGTTTAAATTCATGGAACTTTTGAATTTCAACAAAGTTGATGAATATTGCAAACAATTTCTTGTGATTCTTTAAAAATCACTTATAGCAGATTTTTTGATGCAATTCGATTACAAAGTGAGCTCAATGTGATGTGTTCAATGAAAGATTTTTAAAAGCGAAGTTAAGTCATTTAATGAGTTACATTTACAGCAGTGACCTTGTTGAAGCTATGCCAGAACTCTTCAATCTGTGCAAGTTGATTTTGACAATTCCGTCTACCACTGCTTCTGTAGAGCGATCCTTTTCTGCATTAAGTAGAATCAAAACATACCAAAGGAATGCAACAGGAGAAAGAAGACTGTCTGGGTTAGCACTAATGTCAATTGAAAAAGATTTATTACAACAATTGATGAAAAGAGAAGATTTCTATGAAAATGTGATAGATATATTTGCCCAGAAATATCGAAGAATTGAATTAATTTATAAATGAGGTAAATAACATTTTAGAACCTTAAAAAAAAAAAAATTAATATATTAAAGGGCATATATTACATGTTTTAGCTAGTGTTTGTTATAATGTAAGGTTCGACCATCTTACATTAGTATAGTTTGGTAAGAGAAATGGTTCGACTTCTTCGTCACGCCTAACCTACATAGGTTTTCCTTTCTGTGCTGCAGGGTGTAGTCTATTTACGGCCGTAAATGTCTTGTTTCAATCTCAGAGATGTTGACTTCTGCCACAACAGTTTTGGGGGGCTTTTTACTGTCTTTCATTGTGTGTATTCATGTATATGCGTGTATTTTCAATGTGTGTGCGTGAGACATAGTCTTTTAATATACGGAGTTCAGTAAGTCTCAGAACAGTCTGCTTGAGTATCAATAATTTTCCTGGAATTGACAAGTAACATGATAAAACACCTGACTTGTCTTCCAGGGCGTAACAATCTTAAAGCATGGCCATATAATGTAACTAAATGTGTTCTCTTAATTAAATCATTTCAATTTGATTCAGCTCAACCAATAGGTATAGGGGCTAATGCAGAATTGCACCCCTTTGAAAAACGAATTTTGTGATAAATTTTTTCAGATTCCTACCTTTAACAAAGATTTCGAATATGCAAAAATATTAACAGAAGCCAATTTCATCTTTATTACATTTCACTTATGATTTTTAGACTTTTTAAGGGAGAGTGAGGATGGGAAAGTACTGACGTTTCGAAGAAAGAGACAAACACAAACAATACACTTATTTCAGGCTCATCTTTACAGAGCCAGTTTTTATTCCCTGCTTATTCTAGGTCATACGGGGGTGATTGCATATTCAGAATCTCCCATATGTAAATTGTAGGAATACGAAAATTTTTTTTACTGAAGAATTGCAGGGGGGGGGGGGGGGAAATTCATTGCATGCCCAACCCCGGAAGTCACCGCATGCCACTGAAGCTGTTCAACACATGCCAGCATAGAAAATGGATATTAAATGATGGTGATGATGATGACTATACATGAAATGTGGGAGTGGTGTTATATATTTTAGCAATATTAGTTTCAAATTTTGGCAGAAGGCCAGCAATTTCAGGGGAAGGGTTAAGTAGATTACATTGATCCCAGTGCTCAACTGGTACTTATTTTATCAACCTCAAAGGGATGAAAGGCAAAGTTGACCTTGGTGGAATTTGAACTGAGAACGTAAAGACAAGCAAAATGTTGTTCAGTATTTCACCTGGCATGCTAACGATTCTGCCTGCTCACAGAACAGGCTTTGTGGGTTATGTTCTTCCCTGGGGTCAGATGTTATGGGGGGGGGGGCTACAGTTACTATTAATTTAGTGTTTGTAGTTCTTATACTGGAGGGATTAGTTTATTGAATTTGAGGGTGGGGATTTTCTGCTACTTGAAGTTGATTTTTTTTGTTTCCTTTTATTACAGGGTTAGTTGTTTTACATTTTTTTTTGTTTTTACATAGAAGGAAGTCAATTAAAGGTAACAATAAACATCTCTTGTTCTCCTAGTTCACTTTGACCTCTAGGTCTACCATTTTTCTATCAACAACCACACTATGAGTTATTAATGTTCTTCCCACTTCACATCACACACAACTAATAAATACATATATATAAATACGAACATGCTGTTATACATGTATTAGTCAGGATACCATGTAACAAAGCATGAAATCCTAAGTGAGAGATAAGATAATGAAAGAGAAGAAACAAGCAATAATACAATTCAAGTGCAATGTGAAGCTGAATATCATCATTTAATGTCCGTTTTCCATACTGGCATGGATTGGGCAGTTTGACAGCAGCTGGCATGCCAGAGAGTTGCTCCAATTGTCTGTTTTCACATGGTTTCTATAGCTGGATGCCCTTCCTAATGTTAACCACTTTACAGAGTGTAATGTGTGCTTTTTCATGTAACACCAACACCAGTGCTAGAACACAAGAAATCATAGGATCAGTAGATACAGTTCTCATAGCCATTAAGTGGATAAGAAATTAATTTTCTCCCTAGAAAAGACACTAATTTATTAGAAGTAACTTTCTCTCAAACAACCACACTCAAATGGTGGCACGCAAAAAGCACCATTCAAGTGTGGCTGATACCAGTGCAACCTGACTGACTTGGAGTGGTTGGCGTTAGGAAGGGCATCCAGCTGTAGAAACTTTGCCAGATCAGATTGGAGCCCGGTACAGCCTTCTGGCTTGCCAGTCTTCAGTCAAACCATCCAACCCATGCCAGTATAGAAAGCAGACATTAAACAACGATGATGAACTTTCTCTCAAAGATTTAGCATATTCCACAGCTAAGTGACAAGAATTTGTGGTCACTTAACTATTACAAATAGCAGCTGAACTTTTAATCATACCATATCATCTAAAAGGAGGGATAAAGATAATGTAGCCCTCCCTACACATTTCAATAAAAGAGGGGCTGGAGTGAGCACAATGGGAACATCTTGATCATATGTTTGCTTGACCAAGGCTGACCTGGGGCTAAACAACAGCTAAAGAAATAAAATTGTCTTGATATACAGGGTGCATAAGATATTTGAGGACAGACTTATGTTTATAAAAAAAGAAACATATAATAACAGATAATAACTTTATCAAAAAAATGCTATGAGGATAAAAATAAACCTTCTTTTCTATAATGTTATTCAATAAAGACACCTTCAGCTTCAACAACTGCTTCTATATGAGATCTAAATCCTCTACATGCTCAAATCAAGTGGTCCTGGTTCATTTTGGACATTACTCTAACTATGGCAGCTTTCAAAGAATCTTTAGTGTTATGGGCATGTTCATTGATCTCTCTCTCAATAACACTCCACATGTAGTAGTCCAATGGATTGAGATCTGGGGAATTAGGAGGCCAAATGTTAGGGGTTATGTGATTATGAAAATTTTCAGCCATCCATTCCCGTGTTGCTAGAGCCATGTGTGATAGTGCAGTCTTACTGAAACACATATGGCCTTCCATTGTATACACTGTCTATCCAGGGCTTAATTATTTCCAGGACCTCAATGTACATTTTAGCCCTGATCATCACTATTTTATTTTTTTCTAGGAATAATGCATCTAAGATTACATTATCCAATCTATTCTTCCTTTTTGAGATAATGGAGTGTGTGATTCAAGATAAATTTGGCTACTAATTTTATAGACTTGATCAACTATGTAAAAACTTTCATATTAGTACAGAACAATTAATTCAGTGGATCTGAGTTTGCCATGTCCACACATACTTAAAAAGTAAACAGTTAAGATGAGCATATACTTTTGTATCTGTATTGTATCTACTTATATTGTTGCTATCTAGTCTTAGTTAGTCCTGCTCAAGGAAGCTTCCAGATGGTTGAAGATCATGCCAAACACTCTAATATCTTGGTTTTATTGTATCGGCGTTAGGAAGGGGATCCAATTATGCAACCTATGCTAAAGTAGATATTGTTGCTCAACACAGTCCTTCAACCAGTCAGATTTTGTTGAACCTGCTAATGTAAGCCAGCATGAAAGACAGACGTTAATGGTGTTGCTGACAATGTTAGTGTGACAGCTTGGAGGGCCAGTCACATGGTACTGGCAACGGCCACGCTCAAAATGGTGTTTTTTATGTGCCACCTGCACATGAGCCAGTCCAGCGGCACTGGCAACGACCTCGCTCGAATGATTTTCTAACGTGCGACCAGCAAAAGTGCTAGAAGGCGACGCTGGTAACGATTACGCTCAAGTGGTGCTATTTACGGGCCACTAGCACGGAAGCAGACAGCTGCTCTGGCAATGAACATGCTCGGACAGTGCTGTTAGTGCTCCACTGGCGCAGGTGCCAGTCATCGAATATGGCTCAATTATAATTTCGATTTCACTTGCCCCAACAGGTCTTTGCAAGCAGAGTTTAGTGTCCAATGAAGTAAAGATACGAATAAGTGAGTTGGCTACACTTCTGGCAGAGGCCACAGATTATGCTCTCACTTGGCTTGCCAGGTCTTCTCACGTACTGCATATTTCCAAAGATCCTGGTCAGATGTCATTGTCTCCGTGAGGCCTAAAGTTCGAAGGTCGTGCTTCACCACCTCATCCCTGGTCTTCCTGGGTCTACCTCTTCCACAGGTTCCCTCAACAGCTAGGGTGTAGCACTTTTTCACACAGCTATCCTCATCCATTCTTGCCACATGTCCATACCAGTGCAATCGTCTCTCTTGCACACGACAACTGATGCTTCTTAGGTCTAACTTTTCTCTCGAGGTACTTACATTGTCGAGTATGCACACTGACATTACACATCCATTGGAGCATACTGGCTTCATTCCTTGTGAGTTTACGCATGTCCTCAGCAGTCACGGCCCAAATTTCACTGCCATGTAGCATGGTGCTTCATACACATGCGTCATAGTCTGCCTTTTACTCTGAGCGAGAGGCCCTTTGTCACCAGCAGAGGTAAGAGCTCTCTGAACTTTGCACAGGCTATTCTTATTCTAGCAGCTACACTTTCAGCGCATCCTCCTCCACTACTAACTTGGTCACCAAGATAGCGGAAGCTATCAACTACTTCTAGTTTTTCAACCTGGAATGTGGCAAAGGTTGTTTTCTGCACATTTTCAGAGTTTATTGCTCTTGAGCATCTGCCACATACAAAAACTATCTTGCTAGTTAGCCTTCCTTTGATATTGCTGTACCTCTTATGTGTCCATAGCTTACACTGGGTACATCTTATGGAGTTTCTACCTACGCTTTTCCTACAGATCGAGCAGGGCCATCTACCTGAAGGAGTTTGTATTTTGTCTACCTTCCTACTTATTAGGAATTTGGTTTTAGCTAAGTTGACTCTAAGGCCCTTCGATTCTAATCCTTGCTTCCACATCTGAAACCTCTCCTCTAGTCCTGATAGTGACTCAGCAATTAGAGCAAGGTCATCAGCATAGAGAAGCTCCCAGGGGTACCCCATCTTGAATTCCTGTGTTATTGCCTGGAGGACTATGATAAATAGGAGGGGGCTGAGGACTGAACCTTGGTGGACCCCTACCTCTACCCTGAATTCTTCGCTGTACTCTCTTCTTCCCATTCATTCTCTTTATTAAGCAGCCTTTCATAGTGACATTTCCAAACCTCTTTCTTTGCAGCCTTGTTTAGTACAAGTGTACCATCATCCATGCGAACACATTTCTCTCCTACGACATCACGATTCTCTCTCACACACTGTCTTGCAACACAAAATACCTTAAGTCTTTGGTCTTCATGGCGCAGAACATTGGCAAATTTTTCCTTATCTAACTCAAAGATGACCATACCACACCTGTGTTTTTATTTTTTTAAAGAGGTCACCATCCTTAAACCCATTCCAATACAATGGTAAATGACTAAATAAATGAATGGTGAATAGGAAGGAGGATCCCTCTCCCTCTCTCTATCTATCAGCCTATCTACCTACCTATATTTCTATCTATCCATCTCCATTGTCAGTGGAACCTCACCCCAAAAAACAAAAACAATGGGGGGAGGAGGGACTAATGCAGTCTTGCATCTCTCCTTGAAAAATGCATTTTTTTGAAAAAATTTTGTCGGATTCCTGTTTTAGATGTCAGAGATTACGAATATGCAAAAACTTTTATTTCAGCCTCACCTCCCCATTTAAAATTTTTGATTTTGTTTACTTTATAGAGATTGTAGCGAATTGACAAACATATGCAAATCGAAATTAAATAGACAGAAACATTAAAGTGAAAAGAATTTGCGTTTTACTTGTGTTTAGCTTAAATAATAATCATCATCATCGTTTAACGTCCGCTTTCCATGCTAGCATGGGTTGGACGATTTGACTGAGGACTGGTGAAACCGGATGGCAACACCAGGCTCCAATCTAATTTGGCATTAAATATACACCATTTTATGAGAAACAAATGTTAATATTTAATAATTAATGTTATAAAGTTTAATAAGGTTCTCAAATTTCGCCCCTCCCCCAATTTAAAATTTTTTTCTTTTGCATATTCATAACTAGATGACGTACCTGGTAATTCCCAGGAAGGCGGGGCTTATCCCTTGGTTCCGTTCTCATAATTGTTTTGCTAATCCAGTAACAACAACACTAAGTATGTAGCTCTTAAAATGGTCTTTGTGCATTTACAGAGAATACTGAACTGTCTTACACAGGATCTTGTTTTTAGGAATTCCCAATAAGTTATGAATACCCAAATTGTGAAGTCAGTTATATAATAACTTGAAATTAGTTACCCAATAGTAAAAATTCAACTAATGTAGCCCCCAACAGAGTAGATAGAATATAGGAGGAAATACAAGTAAGGTATGTATACTAAAATCGTGAAGCATGTTACGTAATAACAGGCTAATCAGATATGAGATAATAACAATTCAAAGTAAATAACTCTGAAAAGGGCTTTGGTGCATTCCCAGAGAATATTACCCTCCAGGGCGCTAGTGTTGGTATATTCGTGAATAAGTCACTAACCCAAATTAGTGGATCTATTGTTTAGGAAAATACCTATTTACTTGTTTAAGGGTTGTACTGGATAAAATGCGAAAATAACTCTAACAGTTCAAATACTAAGAAATAAGCATACTCAATTTCATTTTTATCAAATAATTTAGGAAAATAAATGGGTTACTTCCCTTGACTATATATAAGGATCCTTTCAGGGGTGAATGAGTTATTTCCATTGGTTTTTAAAATAAATTATATTATATATATATATATATATAAGGATCACTTCCAGGGATTATCGATTTTTTTCAACAATCTGAGTATGCTCTGAGGGTTCCAGACATGAGTTCTACTCACGTTTCATCAAAATCAATAAAACGATGTAGGAGTTAGCTAACAACTCCACAACACACCCACAGACAATTTCCCACATATGTATATCTCTGACATCTACCCCACCTCCAAAAAAAAAACATCTGTTTTATATAAATGAACAAGCTGGTTGTACATTCACAAAATGTTATTTGACAAGTTCGAGAAACGAACGAAAGCGCTAATAATAATACTTTTTTTTACTTGTTTCAGTCATTTGACTGTGGCCATGCTGGAGCACCGCCTTTTAGTAGAGCAAAAAACCCCAGGACAGATTAGTTTCATTGTCAAGAGGTAAACATTAACCATTTCATTTATTCCATCTACATAGCTTGGTGGACATTTGAATTAGACACTGAGGGAAAATGGCTGTAACTAATCGCATGACCGTGACATATAGAACACATTATCGAAAACGAAAATCGTCAAAATTAAAAAGTTACAGCCATTTTCCCTCAGTGTTTAATTCCAATGTCCACCCTATAGGTAAATAACGATTTGTTAATTCTCAGCATGATGCCTTCAAAATTTGGACTATGTGACGTTCATACCCTTCACAAAGGTGTGGGTCAACAAAAAGAACAGAACATAATAAAATGTTTCAAAGCAACAGACTAACAGCAATAATTAATAATTATATTATCATCTCTAATAGGAATATATCATTGATCTGAAAGTGGATAAGGTTTAAAGGTGGTGAGTCGAATGGGTTGAGAGCACTGTCCTTGTCAATAACAAATGACCGACAAACTACGCTTTCTGTTCATAAAGGAATATGAAGTGTTTTCTTGTTAATTTTAAATTTCAATTATTTAATTCGCCTTTCTTTTATTTATGAAACTAAATAATAATTACTAAACTGCGCAAGACAGAGTATGATGGAAAATTCTTTAAAAAATAAAGACATTTTTTAAAGTTATTGCTATCTGTAACAAACGACCTTGGTGGTGGTTACATATGAAAGAAAAAGACTAACAAGAACAAAAAAAGCAACAAGACGTTATATTTGGTATCATGTACATAATTTCATCATTTTAACTTAAAAAAGTATAATGACTTACTCTAACGGGATGGATAAGACTCCGACAAACCCTCGAAGCCATTCTGGGTAGAAAAATAACCAAGGAGTTCTTCGGATCGACTAAAGGAAGACCACGTGACCTATTCGGTTATGTCCCCTGAAGCTAAGAACTAAAGAAGGAAATCTTAAGAACTAAAATAAATTGGCTGAAACGAAATACCTTGAAAGTTTTTTTAATGAAATAAACTCAAGGAATCTATATCTATAAAATTCACTGTCTGTGTGTTTCCTCTATGCACGGCCAAACCGCTGGATCAATGTGTAACAAATTTGGCTGGTTTTTCACTACTCGGAGAAGGCTGTAGTATACTATATACTTTGAATTTAGAATATAGTCAAAATTTATGAGTGAATTTATGTTATCAAAAACATTGTAACTATGAATATGAAGTCAAATAATGTTATTAAATTATATTAATCTTAATATACATTCATTTTTACTGAAATTAAAAATAAAAGTTTTGTATAAAAAAAATGAAAATTCACTGATTTTTATGAATGTGAGATTAAAAGAAAACATATTAAATAATTATTAAAAAAAAATTTTATTAGGTGAAACGAAATAATCAACGGCTTCATATTTTAGTTAAATCCAGTCATTGCACTTGCATAAACGAAGGAATGGAAACAAGAGAGAAATTTGCCGAAACTTTCAATGAGGGTCTTAAAAGTGTTTTCCAAAAGTTATTGAAAAGAGAAAAGCCAATTACAGACGATACAAGTTTACAGAAATTATGTGATTTTGTCCCAGAATTTGGTGAGCATCTTCAGTCTTTTTTTTTTCTGCCCGTGTACTGGAGAGAACACTTAAGGGTTTTCTGTAATAATTCCATTCACATCATTGATACTTTATGGTACTTTATTTTATTGATTCACTTTCCTTGGCTAAAGTTTTTTTGTTTTTTTTTTACTTCTTCGTACATTTTAAACGAACAAACTGATAATATGTTAGTTTCTCAGTTCGTATTTGACGAAAACAAGTTTTTCCTATATTCAGTCTCTCTGCAGAACACATAATCATACATCCTTACTTGCCGTTTATCTGTCAGAAACACATATCGGATCAAATGGGAAATGTCATCAGCATCAACCAGTGTCTGTTTAACGCTTATGAAACTAAAGCTGTATATTGACTTGGTGAAGGCGTGTGGCCAAGTGATTAGGGTTTTTGGCTCACGATCGTGTGTTCGATACCGGGCAGTGTGTTGTGTCCTTAAGCAAAATACTTTATTACACATTATTCCAGTCAACTCAACTGGCAAAAATGACTTGCGTCTGTATTTCAAAGGACCGACCTTGTCATATTCTGTGTCATGCTGAATCTCTCTGAGAACTACGATAAGGGTAAGCGTGTTTGTGGAATGCTTAGCCACTTGCACGTTAATTTCACGAGCAGACTATTTCTGTTGACTGGATCAGCTGGAAACTTCGTCGTCGTCACTGACTGCGTGCCAGTCTTTTATACACTAGCTGTTTTTACCTTCTCAATTGTCTTCGTGAAACTGAACTGATTGATGACTTTCTCAGCTTTGGATCACTGAGTGTCTCTGATCAACCTGAGTCTGGTTACACACTGAACTCTCTCCATTCACTTGTCTAAGAGTAATTAACAGTACAACAATGTCAGGAGCACAAATTTGTAGTGATTAACCATTTTTTGTAGTAACATTGACTTAATGATACACTATAATTTAGTCGGTATGAGAGAAAGAGGGGTCACCATCTTGTTCACAACAAGAAAATAGTAATTCATTGTAATAAGTCATAGCTTTTATTACCGGAGGTAATGCGTTAACATACAAGGTTAATTGAAGGAAAGCTTATAACGTTACATGAATGCATAACTTTTATTACCGGAGGTAATGCGTGGATCTTTCTGATTTGGCGGACACCATTTGTTTTCTAACGAAACACTTTCAAACTTGGGACACTGGTAGAATGTGTCATATAAAACATCTGGCGATCTTTCGATACTAGTACGCAACATCCGGTCGTTGCGCGCACGCATACTGATTACATGATCGTATAATGTGTTTATGTGTTTAAAGTTTGAGAACTGTATGCATCTGATGGGGAGAAGGTTTGAGTTTAGTGGGCCATTAATTTTAGCTAATTCAGACTTTACTGGGTCGAAAGCTTGCAAGGCGTCAACCAAAAGGGAAATAAATGCATTTTTGTTGATTTCAAAAGTTGTGTCAGGGGAAACAACTTGTCCACGCAGTTTGGAATGAAAATCCTGTAGAAGTTTATTAGCCCCCAAAAAGGTGTGTGATTTTCTGAATAGCGTCCACTTTAGATGGGAAGGGTCGAATTCCCTCTGTGTCTATAAGATGTCCAAGGAATTCCAACAAAGTTGTGCCGAATATACATTTAGCTTGATTGATCTTTACATGATATGCTCACAGATGTTGAAACAACTGAGATAGATGCTGATGATGATGTTCAACTGTGTCACTGGCTACTAGGAGGTCATCTACATAAGCAAAAACAAAATTCAATCCACGTACAACTTCGTCGATGCAGCACTAGAATGTATTGGCATCATTTCTCAGACCAAAAGGCATAGATAAGAATTCGAATGAACCAAATGGAGTGGTTACAGCAGTTTTAGCTCTATCTTCTGAGTTCATCGGGATTTGGTAGTACGCACAAACCAGATCCACTTTGGAAAATATAGTGCAACCATGGAGTACATAAGAAAAGTCCCTTAAGTTGGGTAGGGGATAGTGATGAGGCGTGGTGATAGCATTCTGAAATCCACTTCACCCTTCTGAGCTAAGTGTAGCAGAGATGCTCAAGGGCTAGTAGAAGGATGTATCAGACCAAGCTGGAGCATGTGCTCGAATTTGGCATGGGTTTTCTTGAGTCTGTCTGGCGCTAGTCTGTGTGGAGGAGAGAAAACGGGTGGGCCAGTTGTAATAAAATGTTGAGTTGAGTGGACTGTCTGGGTAGGTTTAAAGGAGAGATCCATTAACTCGGGAAATGAGACAAGCAGTGTATGGAACTGGTTGGCAGCAGCTGCAAAAAATGATGGGCTAAGGATAGCAGAGGTAGATCTACTTGCAGTTGTAGACAAAGATGTGGTCTCTGTTTCCTGACATCTACCAGAAGTGAATAGCGGTGTAAGAAATCCTTCCCGAGGATAGGATGTGGCTGGTCAGTGATGACAAAAATCCATTTAAAATCTCGACGCAAGGCAAGGTCTAGAGTTAAAGATATCTGACCGTAGGTTTTGATGGGAGACTGGTTCACTGCATATAAGGAAATACTGGATAACTGTGGCTTGTTATAGCTGAACCGTAATGGCAAAATACTGCAACTTGATCCTGTATTAACCATGAATGACTTGTTTGAGAGTAAGTCCCTAATGAAGAAAGCACGATTAACTGAGAAGTTGCGAGGGAGGTCTGACGTGCCCAGGCTCTCTAGGTTCAGTTTTCCGATACTTTAAAAGCACAAGGCTTGTTACAATGACTTGCCTTGTCGTGAAAACATGCCTGGTACCAACACACTGAAGAATTGTTGGTTGAAAAAGTGTTACGTTGTTTAGAAAAAGAAGAGCGGCTTTGCAGACGCTGACTAACACGAGAGAATTGAGCTATTTGGCGCGTTAAACCGTCGATAGCCTTCAACATGACGTCTTCATTTTTATTATTAGGCTGCTGTCAAGATGATGAAGCAATAACCGAATCAACCATGGTGGGTCTGTGAGAAAATTCTATTATTCTATCTGCAGATGAAGCTATTTGGTGTTGGCATCAACCATATTCACTAATATTGTTTGTACATTAGTTGGTAAGCGGGGAAAAAAATTTCTTTATGAAGAAACTGTCTGCCAGTATTTTGTCACTAAGTTCTCTAATCCGCCTAAGAAACCCTGAAGGAGTTCTGTCACCCAAGTTCTCTTCCTGTAACAATGCACAGAAATGGCTTTCTGCTGATGCGGAATTTCTGCATAGTATTTCGGTTCTCAAAGCATCGTAGGTCATGCCTTGTGGAAGAATTGCGATGATATCTTTAAAGGTGTCTGCTAATATGGCGGGAATGCCACTAATAACATGTGTAGCTTCTGTTGATCAGCTTGTAAACCATGTGCTGTGAAATAAGAATCAAGCTGTGCAAACCATAACTTAGCGTCAACGAAATAAGCTGGTATGGAAGTGTTACTCATGATTATGACAAAGAACAGGCGTGATAAGTGACTCTCTTGTTGGATGTGGAAGATACGAAATTATTTCAGAATTAGAATATCAGAGGTGCTGGTAGAGTAATATAATAGAAATTACCTTGAAAAGTGTAGTATGGCATCAATGTACCATTTGCTGTGGTTTGCATATCCAAATGAGTCGGGTTTGCTATATTATTGTAGTGAAGCGGCAATCATGTTCTTAACGTTGGGTTCTCCATTTTATAGTGATGTCAGGGTTATCCATTTTTTGTGGTAACATTGACTTAATGACACACTATAATTTAGTCGGTATGAGAGAAAGAGGGGTCACCATCTTGTTCACAACAAGAAAATAGAAATTCACGAGACGCTTGTAATAAGTCATAACTTTTATTACATGAATATGCTGTTTGCAGTCACATGCCTCCAAGTAAGCAATGTGAATGTGTGCGCGAGCGGGCATAAAGTGTGGCGGCTTGACTCAATGCCAGCCTAAGGCTAGACAGACACGGAATGGCGCGAATTTAGAATTTCTTTCCTTTATATAAGGGACAAACCAGAAGTCCCTGACTTCCATGTAAACCAGAAGCTTCCAGAAAGGTCTCGAACATTCTAGAAGCTCAAGGGAGATTACTCTCATGAAATCCCTTTTCTGTTTTGCTTCCCGTCGTAGCCTCCAGGGGTGACTACAATTTCAAACATATATCATTTTTACACTTGCTTTTTCAATGGTTTTATGGGTTAGACGAGACTTTATGAGGCAGTATTCTGTGGCTGGATGTACTTTCTGTTGCTAACCTCTACTTGTTTTTATCAAGTAACATCTGTATTTTGTTGGTCTTCACATGTTGAAATTGACTAAAGAGGTTAGCTTTATGAAGAACACTTGGCTACCAAGCGCTACCTAAAAGGGCTTTATCCAACCTATGGAAAAGTGAACATAAAAACAATGATGATGATGATGAACGATGATAAGATCCAAAAAATAACCTATCTATTAATTACAAACAATAATATTGCAGCCTATCCATTGTTGAATGCTCAGCATGTCTTTGTAGACTCTCCCTTATGGATCTGAGATCGAATGTCCAAAAACAAGCCTATTGTAACAACATTCTGATTTATCTATCATCTACTAAGGGGATCTGTTCAGTTAAAATCTTTGAGCCAAACTGAACAGATCCTAGAAAGGAAACTATTTTTCTCTATCAGCCCCAGCTGCAATTAGGAAAGCCTGGGAGTGAATCTCTAAAATTTATTAATCATTATGAGACATTTTGTCTGATGCTGTAACTATTCTACAATGCCACCACCTTAACATTGCTAATAATAATAATAACCCTGTCTACTAAAGGCACAAGATCTGAAATTTGGCAGGAGGGACAAATTGATTACATGGACTCCAGTGTTTAACTGGTACTTATTTAAACGACCCCTAAAGGATCAAAGACAAAGTCAACCTCGGCTTATAATGGCAATGATAGTAATAATGGTTTCAATTAATATTTCTAAGGGTGATTTGTTTGACTAAAACCCTTCAAGGTGGTGCCCCAGCATGACTGCAGTCCAATGACTAAAACGAGTAAAAGATAAAAGTCTAGTATATTTATACTGTTTATAACAACTGTTTCTGATTTATGTACAAAGCACAAGACCAACAATTTCGGGAGAGAGGGTAAGTCAATTAAATCGATTATAGTACTCAACTGGTACTTATTCTATCAACCCTGAAAGGATGAAAAGCGAAGTTGAACTCGGAATGTAAAAACATGAAATGTTGCTAAGCATTTTGCCTGGCATGCTTATGCTTTGTACCAGCTCACCACCTTAATAATAATAATAATAATTCTGACTCATTACATTCTGAGTTGAAATTCTGCTGAGGTCAACTTTGCTTTTCCTGTTTTGACTGTCATCATCATCATCATCATCATCATCGTCGTTTAACGTCCACTTTCCATACTAGCATGGGTTGGACGATTTGACTGAGGACTGGTGAAACCAGATGGCTACACCAAGCTCCATCTGATTTGATAGAGTTTCTACAGCTGGATGCCCTTCCTAATGCCAACCACTCAGAGAGTGTAGTGGGTGCTTTTACGTGCCACTGGCATGAAGGCCAGTCAGGCGGTACTGGCTACGGCCACGCTTAAAATGGTGTATTTTACATGCCACCTGCACAGGAGCCAGTTCGGCGGCACTGGCAACGATCTCGCTCGAATGTCTTTACACGTGCCATCCGGCACAAGTGCCAGGAAGGCGATGCTGGGCACAGGTGCCATGACGATTTCGCTTTCGCTTGCCCCAACAGGTCTTCGCAAGCCGAGCTTCGCATCCAATGAAGGAGACGATGTTGGCATGGGTGCCAGTTGTCGAATTTAATTCGATTTCGATTTCACTTTCCTCAACAGGTCTTCGCAAGCGGAGTTCAGTGTCCAATGAAGGAAGGTACGCATAAGTGGGCTGGCTGAGGCCTTAGATTTAGGTCTCACTTGGCTTGCCGGGTCTTTTCACGCACAGCATATTTCCAAAGGTCTCGGTCAGAAGTCATTGCCTCGGTGAGGCCCAATGTTCGAAGGTCGTGCCTCACCACCTCATCCCAGGTCTTCCTGGGCCTACCTCTTCCACAGGTTCCCTCAACTGCTAGGGTGTGGCACTTTTTCACAGCTATCCTCATCCATTCTCGCTACATGACCATACCAGCGCAATCGTCTCTCTTGCACACCACAACTGATGCTTCTTAGGTTCAACTTTTCTCTCAAGGTACTAACACTCTGTCTAGTATGCACACTGACATTACACATCCATCGGAGCATACTGGCTTCATTCCTTGCGAGCCTACGCATATCCTCAGCAGTCACAGCCCATGTTTCACTGCCATGTAGCATGGCTGTTCGTACACATGCGTCATACAGTCTGCCTTTTACTTTGAGAGAGAGGCCCCTTGACACCAGCAGAGTTAAGAACTCTCTGAACTTTGCCCAGGCTATTCTTATACTTGCAGCTACACTTTCAGCACATCCTCCCCCACTACTAACTTGGTCACCTTGATAGCAGAAGCTATCAACTGCGTCTAGTTTTTCTCCTTGAAATGTTGCAGAAGTTGATTTCTGCACATTTACAGTGTTTATTGCTCCTGAACATCTGCTACATACAAAAACTAACTTCTTAGTTAACCTTCCTTTGATATTGCTGCACCTCTTATGTGTCCATAGCTTGCACTGGGTGCATCTTATAGAATTTCTACCTACGCCTTTTCTACAGATCGAGCAGGGCCATCTACCTGAAGGGGTTTGTGTTTTTTCTACCTTCCTCCATAAGTCAAATACTTCTTCACACCTAAAGACCAGTCAAGTACTGGGGTTGATGGTATCATTCTACCCTCTAATTGCAGGCCATGTACATAAATCAGAAACAATTGTTATAAACAGTACAAATATACTAGACTTTTATCTTTTACTTGTTTTAGTCATTGAACTGCAGTCATGCTGGGGCACCACCTTGAAGGGTTTTAGTCAAACAAATCACCCTTAGAAATATCATTATTTCTAAATCTCTCAAAGAGAGATATTACAGTAGGTTACAAAGTGAGGTTCTTTACCAAATAGTTATGTCTGTACCTAAAATATTTTTTTAAAAGTTTAGATTTGTGACCAGGTTCCTTTTTACTTATTAGCTTCTGAATTTATTTCTGGAAGATTATTAATATGTGTTGTCATAAGTATCTTTGTAACTCATCTAATCAGGAATCTATCGGTTATCTTTCAAGTAGCTTGTGTCATTTATTAAATATTACATATTTAATTTATAAAATAATAATAATAATAATAATAATAATGATAATGAAATTGTTGTGTATAGTGCTCAGGCGCACTACAACTCATCAAAGGTACATGTACAGTACATAGAATTATGTACAAATTTCAGGAAAGTGAACAGTGTATGAGTCATGATATACATGTGTGCATGCGTATGGAGGGGAGAATATCAGGTGTGGTGTTGGCGAATTTCAGGAAGCATGGAGGTTTTAAAGGATGCAATGTCTCAGCTTATTCCATGCTTCGACAACGCTGAGTGTGAAAAAATGTTTCCAAAAGTCATGGGAGCTGTGCTGTTTTCTGACTTTGTAGGTATGCCCACATGTGTTAGACACATGGAGCTCAAAAAGGTACTCAAGGTGGTTGTTGGCACAATGGTTAATAATTTTGTTGGTGATTACCAAGTCAGTTGCCAGATGTCAGAGCTTCAATGTATCTATGCCCAAGGAAGCAAGGCATTCAGAGTATGGTAGATGCACATCTCTGGACAGTTTCCAGGAGGTCACTGTCCTGAGCAATATTCTTTTCTACTCTTGGAACAAAGTCCGAAATTTTTGGGAGCGGGTCCAGTTGATTAGATCAATCCCAGTACACAACTACTACTTAATTTATCGACCCCGAAAGAATGAAAGGCAAAGTCGACCTCGGTGGAATTTGAACTCAGAATGTAAAGACAGACGAAATACCGCTAAGCATTTCACCTGGCATGCTAATGTTTCTTATTTCTTTATTGCCCACAAGGGGCTAAACATAGAGGGGACAAACAAAGACAGACAAAGGGATTAAGTTGATTACATCAACCCCAGTACATAACTGGGACTTAATTTATCCACTCCGAAAGGATGAAAGGCAAAGTCGACCTTGGCGGAATTTGAACTCAGAATGTAACGGCAGATGAAATACCGCTAAACATTTCGCCTGGCATGCTAATGTTTCTGCCAGCTCGCCACCTTATGTCCTGAGCAATATTGAAGAAATTATGCACCTGATGGAATAAGTACCACATTTAATAAGAACTGAGGTCAGTTTGATTGATTAAACCCATGGAGGCAGGACCCCAACATGGCCAAAGTCCAATGACTGAAACAAGTTATGACAAAAAATAGGGAGCAGAAAGACAGGTTAATGTGCAAAGCAGTTTAGTAAAGCACCAGTCACATAATCTTCTACTAGTGCTCACTTCTTCATATACTTAACATAATTTGAGTTAGAAACAGCACTGTCTTCATTTTTGCAAAGCTTATTAAATCAGGTATCAGTAACATACATAGGTGCAGGTGTGATTGCATGGTTGAGAAGCTTGCTTCCCATCCACATAGTTTTGGGTTCAGTCCCACCATGCTTTGGTAATAGCACCAGGATGATCAAAGCCTTGTGAGTGGATTTGGTAAACAGAAATTCAAAGACCATCATGTGTGTGTTTGTGTCTCCCTGTCTTGATATCGCATAATTTTTGTAAACAAGACCTGTTGAGTCAAGTGAAATCATAGTCGTGGCCGATGCCACTGCCACCTGACTGGCTCCCCATGCTGGTGGCATGTAAAAAGCACCATCCAAACATGATCGATGCCAGTGCTGCCTGATTGGCCTTCGTGCCGGTAGCACATAAAAAGCACCCACTACACTCTTGGAGTGGTTAGCATTAGGAAAGGCATCCAGCTGTAGAAACGTTGCCAGATCAGATTGGAGCCTAGTGCAGCCTTCTGGCTTGCCAATCCTCAGTCAAACCATCCAACCCATACCAGCATGGAAAGCAGCTGCTAAATGATGATGAATATACACATGATTTATATATTTTTGTTTATTTTCTTATTTTTCCAGTGACCACTGTTGAAGCAGTCAAATTATGCTGGGCTGATGACTTCCTGAAAGCTTCAGTTATTGAACTGAACACAAGCAATGCCTCACTCCTGTTTGCCACACAAATAGCAGGCAGTTTAGCTCAGAATGAAGTTATATTCAATCACTATGAGAAACTGTTTACTGATTTCTACAGCAGTGTTTTTAATTCCACATATTGGCCAAAATGTGTCTCCTTAAAGACTGCTATGTTTACAACATTACACAAAACAATCCAACACATTCCTGGTTTTACTTCTGTAACTCATACATTTCCAGGTAAGAGATTCTTTTACCTTTTCCTTTACTAATTCTAGACAGGAGGCTGGAAATAGTATTTCTGTACTGACATAAACACTCACAAACAAGACATGACTCACATCATCATCATTTACTCTTCATGTTCCATGCAGGTATGAGTTGGAGGGTTTTATAGGATCCGATGGGTTCAAGGACTGCATTGTGCTCAACAGTCTACTTTGGCATGTGTTCTATACCTGGATGCCTTTCCTGATGCCAGCCACTTTTCAACATGTACTTTTGCATCACCAGTTCTAGTGAACATCTCTATGTAGCTTACAAGACTACAAACTTAAAAGAGGTAGCTTTTTGCTTGATGTGGAGTTAAAGTATGAAAAAAGTGTCCTGAGCAGAATAGGTTTCTTGCTGTGCTGGGGGTATTTGGCTGCCCACAATTTTGAAGAGAGGGTGGTAGTGATCAGAGTGAAACAGAGAAGAGATAAAATGGTGATGATGTGTCTGTGTGGACCTTGAATGAGGGAAAAAGAACCAGAAGTGTAAGTGAGTAGAGCTTGCAAGAGTGTAAGGGAGAATGAGAGACATGGAGTGGGTTATGGGAGATGTCAGTTCACAACTGAGTATGATTGTGAACTCTCATAATGACAAAGACATAAACCAATGCATGTTCCACCTCTCAGACACCAACAACACTTCAATGAGGGACACAATTACACAGGCAGCTAGAGAATCATGACTGCTTCTGCCCATGCTACATCTTCTGTGTTCCCTCATGAGTGAGAAACTATGGAAACTGTGATATGTAATTGCTGCAAACACTTGTAATACCGCAACCACCATAACAAAAAGGTCAACCACTATGATTTCAAGAGGTTCTAGTTTTCACCTGCACTTGGGAAAGAAAGGGAGAAAAAAAATGAGGCACAAAAAGTACCAATGCATCGAATTTTGTAGAGAAATATGTTTGTGTGACACAAGTTCTATTTTCTCAAAGTTTGAAATCATTAAACTAATAACAAGAAAAGCGAAAAGAGCAACATATCCCCAGAGACTTCAAAACACCAAAGGGTTCAGGAAAAATATCTTCTTGTGTTTACATGCACAATTGGGTGGCCATTGACTTTTGTGAGTTCATCTGTTCTTTCACAGGTTTTTACATCTTACAGTCTTAAAAATCATCTTCATTTCTAAGCAGGCTTAGTGAGAAGGGGGAGTTGCTTATTTAGTTGCCTTCAGCCTGACTATGTACAGATTGTAGTAGCATACATGTAGCAAGTCTCTGATCATCAGATCTGATACCTGAAATATGCATACATATATATGTACACACACATCCATATCATCATCATCATCATCATCATTTAATGATGACAGGTGTTGGATGCATACATACATATTGATTTGCATTTTTCTAGAAATTAGCTTTTGTATGTGAAAGATGTACAGGTACAGCAAGCGCTGAAAATGTGCACAAAATAGACTCCATCAACTGTCGGGGGGGGGGGGGGCTAGAGGTAGTAGATAGCTTCCATTATCTAGGTGACCGGTGGAGGTGGATGCTCCGAAAGCATAGCTGTGAGAATAAGATTAAGCTGGGCAAAGTTCAGAGAATTCCTACCTCTGCTGGCAACAAATTTCCTCTCTCTCAGAGAGAAAGGCAGATTCTTTGATGCCTGTGTGTGTACAGCTATGCTGTATGGCAGTGAAATGTGACAGCCAAGGACATGTGTAGGCTTGAAAGAAATGAAGCCAGTATGCTTTGCTGGATGTGCAATGTCAATGTGCATGTTCAACAGAGTGTAAGCATCTTGAGAGAAAAGTTAGGCATAAGAGGCATCAGATGCAGCGTGCAAGAGAGATGACTGTGCTAGTGTGGTCATGTGATGCATATTGATGAGGACAGCTGTGTAAAGAAGTGCCAATCTAACTGTGGAGGGAACCTGTGATAGAGGTAGACTCAAGAAGACATGGAATGAGGTGGTGAAGCATGATCTTCAAACTTTGAGCCTCTCAGAGGCAATGACTAGTGACTGAGCCCTTTGGCAATGTGCTGTGCTTGAGAGGACCCATCAAACCAAGTGCACCCATGCTGGTGGCATGTAAAGAACACCTTTCAAGCGTTGGACCTCACAGAGGCAAAGTGGCTGAGTTCCTTTTGAGTACTGAGTCTCGTGGAGGCAACGACTGAGACCTTTGGCATTATGTCGTGCTTGAGAAGAAGACACATCAAGCCGAGCAAAATTGTGGTCATAGCAGATACTGTCGTCATGCAAATTGGCACCCTTGTCAGTGATACGATAAAGCATCCTGATGTCACACAAATGGCACCCCTGCTGGTGGCACCTAAAAGCACAAATTTCAGTCTTGGAGTGGTTGGCATTAGAAAGGGCATCCAGCTATAGAAAACATGCCAAATCAGACTGGAGTCCAAACCATGCCAACATGGACAATCTACTTTTTTCTTCTTTTTCTTCATTGTGGTAATTAAGCACTAAATACTAAATATATTTTCACTTACTGAACTATTTAATCATGCTTTAATAGCATTGCATGATATTTTATCTTGTTAAAAACTTGTAAATGTCTACATTATTCTAGAAAACTATGTAACAGGAAAATTGGCTTTAAAAGGAACGAAGGAGTTTCAGAACCAGTAGTTCCCATGTCAATCATAAATTTTGGTAGTTATTATATTGATGTTATTTATCTTTATCCAGTAAATCTGTTGTAAATATTAAATGTGATTTCATGTAATGAACTGTGGTAATAATATTGTATGCTGCTCCATATAATTGTTTGCTTTTTCATATAATTGTATGGTGTTCATCATCATCATCATCATTGTTTAACGTCCGCTTTCCATGCTGGCATGTGTTGGACGGTTTGACTGCGGACTGGCAAGCTGGGAAGCTGCACCAGGCTCCAATCTGATTTAGCAAGGTTTCTATAGCTGAATGCTCTTCCTAACGCCAACCACTCCAAGAATGTAGTGGGTGCTTTTTACGTGCTTTTTACGTGCTTTTTACGTGCTTTTTACGAGTCAGTCAGGCCACACTGGCATCAGCTCCACTTGAATGGTGCTTTTTACATGTCACCAGTATGGGTGCCAGTCAGGCGGCACTGGCATTGGTCTCACTCAAATGGTGCTTTTTACATGCCAGTCAGGCAACACTGGCATCAGCCACGCTTGAATGATGCTTTTTACATGCCACCGGCATGGGTGCCAGACAGATGGTACTGGCATCGGCCATGACTACAATTTCATTTGATTCAACAGGTCTTCACAAGCACGGCATATTGCCCAACAATTGAAGGGTGCTTTTAAATGGGCCCATTATGCGACACAGGCATTGGCCATGACTACGATCTAACTTGGCTTGCCAGGTCTTCTCAAGCACAGCATATCTCCAAAGGTCTTGGTCGCTTGTCATTGCCTCTGTGAGGCCCAACATTTGAAGGTCATGCTTCACCACCTCATCCCTTTTTTTCCTGGGTCTACCTTTTCCACAGTTTCCCTCCACTGTTAGGGTGTGACACTTCTTCATACAGCTCTCCTCATCTGTACGCAACATACCAGTGCAGTTGTCTCTCTTGCATACCACATCTGATGCTTCTTCTGTTCAGCTTTTCTCTCAGGGTGCTTACACCCTGTCATGTATGCACGCTGACATTACACATCTAGTTTCATTTCTTTCAAGCCTACGCATGTCCTCAGCAGTCACAGCCCATGTTTCACTGCCATGTAGCATGGCTGTTTGCACACAGGCATCATACAGTCTACCTTTCATTCTAAGCGAGAGGCCCTTTGTTACCAGCAGATGTAGGAGTTTTCTGAACTTTACCCAGGCTATTCTTATTCTAGCAGCTATGCTCTCAGAGCATCACCCCTGCTACTGACTTGGTTACCTAGGCAACGGAAGCTATCAACTACTTCTAGTTTTTCCCCCCGGTATGTGATAGAATCTATTTTCTGTACATCTTCATGTTTATTGCACCTGTGCATCTGCCACACACCAAAACTTTCTTCCCAGTTAACCTTTCTTTGATATTGCTGCACCTCTTAAATTGTTCATAGCTTACACTAGGTACATCTTATGGAGTTTCTACCTATGCTTTTTCTACAAGTGCTGTATATATAATTATGTAGTGCTCCATAATATTATATGATGTTAAAATTTGTTAGAACTATCATAGTGACTTTTAGAAATGGTAATTCCAATACTTTCTTCAGCAAGTCATGTGATGAGTAACTCCACTGTCAGTCCCAAAACCTCCCCTCAAATATTTAGGTTGTATCCTGGATATATTTGTCTAAAGCAAATTTCTCCCTTCAGTAAATTGTCTGACTGGCAGCTCCAATAGTTATAATCCTAATGTTATTTTTATACATCATCATCATAATGTCTGTTGTCCATGCTGGCATGGGTTGGACGGTTTGACCAGAGCTGGCAAGCTGGAGAGCTGCACCAGACTCCAGTGTGATTTGGCATGGTTTCTATGGCTGAATGCTCTTCCTAACACCAGCCACTTTACAGAGTGTGCTGGGTGCTTTTACAGGCACTGGCAAGAGTGCTTTTTACATGGAACCAGCACAGGATTCTTGCAGGCCAGTTCTCTTCACCAAGGGGATGACACTTAACACTTCTGCTGTGGAGTACAGGTCTTCTTTAGTACAGCAAGGTGCCAGGCATCTTGTCCTTAGTCATCTCACCTGAGGTCGTCCTTCAGTACTTCATCCCATCTCTTCCTGGATCTCCCACTTCCACATGTTCCATCTAATTTGAGAGATCAGCACTTCTTTATGGAGCTGTTGGCATCCATTCACAATACATGATCAAACCAGCAGTCTTCTCTCTTACACACTGCATCTAATTCCTCTTATGCTTAACTTCTCCTTTAAAACACTAGCATTCTGTCAACTACCACGTAGAATTACTGTTCATATACATGCATCATACAATCTGCCTGTCACTTGGAGAGAGAAACCTTTCATATCAACAAAGGTAACAACTCTTTGGATTTCCTTCATCCTATTCTTATTCTAGCTGTCACACTCTCCGTGCATTCTCCTTCCATGACTAATTTGATCCCCTAAGTAGCAGAAATTATCTATCACCTCTAATGATCCACCAGGGCATTTAGGAGAATCAATTTCCCAAGTCTCTAGTTTTTATGGATCTTGTACATCTTTCACATACAAGCACTACTTTCTCTAACCTTCCTATTAATCCACAACATCTCTTGTGTATCCATAGCTTACACTGTGTATGGCCCGGAGGACAATGATGGAAAAGAAGGGACTGAGGACTGAGCCTTGATGAACACCTACCTGTACACCAAATTCTTCACTGTACTCGTGGTTAACTCTCACCTTACTGAGAGTGTCTCTGTAAATGACTTGTGCTGCTTCCACAAGCCACTTATCTATTCCTTGCCTCCTCAGAGCCCACCATATCAAACAACAGGTTACTCTATCAAAAGCTTTCTCTAGATTAACAAATGCTAAGTATAATGGTTTATTCTTAGCTAAGTACTTCTCTTGCAGTTGTCTGACTATGAAAATAGCATCAGTAGTGCTTCTTCCCCAGATGAACCTGAACTGCATTTCATCTAGCCTAATTAATTGGTCTATAATTCTCTCTGTAATTTTTATCATCTGGTCCAGGAGTTTGATGCCTTTATAATTGCTTCTATCTAAAGCATCATTGTTATCCTTGTAACAGCTAACAATAATGCTGCTACACCAGTCACTATTATTACATCTTTCTGAATGGCCTGATTAACTATGCAAGTGACTAACTAGTATCCCACCTTACTGTATATTTTGAGCATCTCAGCCATGATTCCGGATGGACCAGGGGCTTTCCCAGTTTTCATGTCTTTAATTGCCTCATCTACCATACTGCTGTTCACTAGGATAGCTGGTCTCTCTCTGTTGCGTTCACATGAGGGAGCCTCCCTTTATCCCATTCATTCTCTACATTCAGCAGTCTTGCATAGTAACTTTACCATGCCTCTTTCTTGTCCACATTACTAAGTGCAAGCATACCATTATCTATCTGCACACACTTCTCTCCCACAATATCTCGATACTCACTGATACACTTTCTAGTAATCCAGGGACAAGGAAGTGTGAGTCACTCTGTGTCTTTGACATCTGATCTCTGCCTCTTGATGTCTGTTATTTTCCATCTGGTCCATTCCCTTAACAATGGCATGCCAACAGTGTTGGTGGTTCTTGGTGATTGTTTCCCAGATATTTGGGTCAATGGAGCTGTGGAGAAGAGTGTCCTTGAACTGGTCTCAGAAATGGGATTTGGGAGCTCTGCATGGTCTAGTGCCTGAAGCCAACTCCACAAAGAGGAGTTGATGGGGGAGGCACATTTGAGACATATGTATTATGATGTGTTCTAACCAGTGGAGGTAGTGTTGTGCCATACTAAATGTTAAATATTAATAAAATATAAAAAAGAAACAATAAAATATCTTCATTAGTTTTGAACTTTCAACTTATGAGCCGGTAGACCAATACTTGCTTCTTCTCAGTATCTTAGTCATTTTTAATTTTTTATATTTTTTTCAGATGTTCCAAACAAAGCCTTGGATGTGATTTATAAAGAATCAAGCATCTTCCTCACCAAAGAAGCCAGCAAATTCCTCAGTCAGCTCCTGATTCAAAGTTTCCAAATCAGTGATGTTTCACTCAAGGTGCTTCAGATGCGAGACAACCTTTTAGACACTTTCTGGGATGTCATCTGCCATAACACACCCAGTGGCTCCAATTCTAAATCCAAGCATTCCAAAGAACTCTTATTTGATATCCTTAATGATGCTGGAGGTACTTGCAAAGATATTTGGAATTGGACAGTGAACCATAAAGATAGCTTTTCAGAACTTCATCAGCTTATAACTTCATCGCAATCATGGGATGTTGCTATGGACTTATACCTCTGTCTTTTACTCGATCATCAGTAAGTTTTGTTGGGTTTTTTTTTATATACTCCCTAAGTCATAGCTAATCCAGCAGACCTCTGATCATAGGCATTCCAACAGTGACCATCATGTCTTTTTTTTTTCTTTTTCTTAAACATAGCATATATTTGATTACATTATTTCTTTTGTTTATAAGATTAGAGAGAGATTTGAATGTTATTTGTAATAAGTTGATTGTATAGGAGGTTTTGTGGCTGGTAGAAATGTGTAGCCTAGTATTTCTCGTTGGGTGGGGCCAGACCCCACCCCACACTGCTGAGAGTTCGGTTATGAGGATTGAAAAAAAGTTGGACAAATTGCTCTGCTTAATAAAATTAAATAATTTTAAACTTGTCCAAAAGAAAAATTATCATATAATGATGATAACAATGAGATAAACTCTAATTTTGAGTTCTCATTAATAAAGCCGGGAGGATTTTACTAATATCTCTTTGATGAAGCCTGATATTTATAGGTTCATCAAGCGCTGGTTTAGTCCACATGTCATTGCTAATGAAACATCTATAATCAGAGATGTTTCAGCTGTGATCTTACCAGCTGTTGGCTCACATTTTTTTTATTTTGTTTGTTTTCCTGTTAACATGGGTTTTATGTGTCTGTTAATTTTAGCATTTACACAGAAGACAGCAATTTTGCTGTCTTATCTTTCTGTTTCCCTCTACTGTGCTTGTATGATATCTATAACTTATGTCCTCTAACTGTTATCCTACAATTTTACATTACCCATATAATGTCTGTAACTTGGAGCCTCTCCTGTTATCCCACAGTTCTACATTGGTTGCTCCCTATAATGTCATGCCAGCTACTCTTCTTCCACACTATAGCCTAATGGTTGCCAATTTTCTAATGTTTACTTTTATGTGTCTCATTTTTAATCAAGTATCTCTAAAAATGAGAAGATAGAGAAAGTTCTGGTAATATTTCATCAACTTGATAGCAAAGAAGATGATGACAGAGTGAGAAGCTTTGTAGAGAAACTAATGAAAAGGTCAGTATGTTTGGTATAAATTTTGTTTGTCCAGTTTTTAATGGTTAAAACTTTATTAACACTTTATGTGTGTGTGTTTTTCCAACCCAAATCTGTATTGATTGTTTTGAGTTATGCAGGTGTTCTGAGTGCAACATTTGACTGTGTAAGGTGTATTGTTTTATATTCAAAGCATGCAGAGTTATATTATACCTCTTACACAATGGAATTAATGTTTTTTAATAGCAGTTTCCTATCTACATACCCTGATGATGCATTGTTTTCTGAATTGATGGAGAAATATTACCAACCTAAATTGAAGATTTTTAATTATATCACCAACTCTACTGGCTGTAACAAGCAAATATCTTTAAATGACATCCACCCACCAGAATGTGAGGCATGCCTCTGTAATACCATTGAGTGCATGGAGAGACTTGTAGACCCTGAATTACTTCAGGTAGATAAACTTACCTTAAATCATTAACTTTTCTATCCACATAAAAGAATTTGTCAATTAATTTTGAAAATTTGTTTCATTGTTCGCTTATATATTATCATAGCTTTGAATAATTTAATTTCTTTGTATTTTTATGTGGGGAGCTTTTGTAATGACTACCGAATTTTTGATGAACTAAGATGTGGCAAATGACATTCATGTCTATTAGCTGTCTGTCTTCTTACCTAACTAAATCCAGCCATCCACCTACCCACAAATGCATATATATATATATATATATATATATATATATATATATATGTGTGTGTGTGTGTGTGTGTGTGTGTGAGTGTCTGAAAACATTGAATTACATTTCGTCCTTTAATTTGGAGGGTTCTGAAAAACGATTTCTAATAAAGATTCTTCATATTTTGCCAGTACCTTACTGGCGTAAGTTTGCAAATATGAAAATAATACTTATATATAGTGTGTTATGTGAATTTATGGAAAGGTATCCCATAGAACTCAACAAGTTTGTTTAAAAATGAGAAGAGATGTTAAAATTTGAAAGAATTTTAATACATGCATACAATCTTTTCAAACAGCGATATTAAAACATGAAGATTCATGATAGAATAATTAAATTAATTTGATTAAATTGAATTGATTATATATCACTGTTATTCTCAGTGCAAGAAGTATAAACAAAAAAATATTTTTACAGAGTATTTTTGCTACAGGAAATAACAGAGAATAGTTTCAGATATACATATTTATCCTTATGAAAATTACAAGCATCATAATAAAGAAAGTGAGTCTAGTTATGTATAAACTAAAACTAAGGCAACAAACAGTTATTTGAAAATGTAAGTGAAAAACGTTTTATGAGATGTTCCCTCTATAGAAGAGTAAGTAGATAAGTAATTTAAATTCCAAATAATTCATCTATGAAAGAGAAGTTTTATATAAATGTCCAATGGAAAAGCATAGTTATGTTTGAATTAGGATATGACTTGAAAGTTATAAACAATATTAGGTATGGTGTGTATTTAAAAAAATTGTGCGTGAAAATGAAATTAAACTAGTGAATGTAGTATATAGGAGGCTGCTAGAATGCAACAAAAACAAGTATTAGGGGTAGAAATGCTTAAAGAGCTACATAAAATGGAGTTGTGTTAGTTTAAGAACTAATATTTGTTTATGTGTATTAAATATAAGGAAATTAGTTGTTAATATTACAGATTTAGATAGTAAATACTTACTGTGGCTATGTTAAAAAGAACGTTCAGAGGTTTAATTAGCTGTAGTAAATTGAAAATAACAATGTAGTTGTGATAATATAGCTAGGAAAGAAAGGTAGAAAAAAATTTAAATTATAAATATCAATATGTAATACATTGACTACGTTTAGGTATAAATAAAAGTATGAATTAAGAAGCTAGCTTGGCATAAAGTGAGAAGGAAGTATATAGTAAAATTATGCAAGTAATAAGTATTCAAATAATAGAAGGTTATTGTGCATTATGAATAGAAGAAAAAATTTTTTTATGAGTAGTGGGTGCACATAAGTATACAGAATATACAAAATAATTCATATATAATGTCATATAAAAACAATTTTTTAGTGTATACTGATACGTTTGTAAAGGACATATCTGCAAAATGGCATACATAGATGTAGGTATTCTAGTTGTTTTTGAAATTGTTTTATTTGGGGGTGCACATGACGGAAAGAACACCGTACAAAAATAAGTAAGTATACTCATACCGGTGCATATTTTTAATATGAACGTGTGCACATATACATATGTTCCACACACACACACACACACACACACACACACACACACACACACATATATGTATGTATATAATAACATTTTTCATATGGGTAATTATAATTATATCTATATCTGTTTGGTTTCTTTTTTCTCTCTCTTTGCACTGGTATGAGTATACTTATTTACTTTTGTACTGTGTTCTTTCCTTCATGTACACCCCCAAATAAAACAGCTAGAATACCTACATCTATGTATGCTATTTTGCAGATATGTCCTCTACTAACATATTAGTATACACTAAAAAAATTTTTTTCCCTTATAAGATTTTTTTATATGACATTATATACGAATTATTTTGTATATTCTGTATACTTATGTGACCTTCTATTACTTGAATACTTATTACTTAGATAATTTTACTATATACTTCCCTCTCACTTTATGCCAAGCTAGCTTCTTAATTCATACTTTTATTTATACCTAAACATAGTCAATGTATTACATATTGATATTTATAATTTAAATTTTTTTCTACCTTTCTTTCCTAGCTATATTATCACTCCTACATTGTTATTTTCAATTTACTACAGCTAATTAAACCTCTGAACGTTCTTTTTAATATTTATAGCCACAGCAAGTATTTACTATCTAAATCTGTAATATTAACAACTAATTTCCTTATATTTAATACACATAAACAAATATTAGTTCTTAAACTAACACAACTCCATTTTATGTAGCTCTTTAAGCATTTCTACCCCTAATACTTGTTTTCATTGCATTCTAGCAGCCTCCTATATATTACATTCACTAGTTTAATTTCATTTTCACGCACAATTTTTTAAAATACACACCATACCTAATATTGTTTATAACTTTCAAGTCATATCCTAATTCAAACATAACTATGCTTTTCCATTGGACATTTATATAAAACTTCTCTTTCATAGATGAATTATTTGGAATTTAAATTACTTATCTACTTACTCTTTTTCACTTACATTTTCAAATAACCGTTAGTTGCCTTAATTTTAGTTTATACATAACTAGACTCACATTCTTTATTATGCTTGTAATTTTCATAAGGATAAATATGTATATCTGAAATTATTCTCTGTTATTTCCTGTAGCAAGTCCTCTGTAATAATAATTTTTTGTTTATACTTCTTGCACTGAGGATAACAGTGATATATAATTAATTTAATTTAATCAAATGAATTTAACTATTCAACCATGAATATACATGTTTTAATATCGCTGTTTGAAATGATTGTATGTGTGTATTAAAATTCTTTCAAATTTTAACATCTTCTCTTCTCCATTTTTAACAAATTTGTTGAGTTCTATGGGATACCTTTCCATAAATTCACATAACACACCAAATATATGTATATGCTTGATAGTGGGTATAGGAATGTTGGTTGACTATGGCTCAGATATAATGATAAGCTGAAGGGTAACCTCTCAGCAGTCAATATAGCTCACAACACCTTTAATCAAACAGCCTTGGAGCAAACAAAATGGAGCTGTCTTGTCTTGTCAACCAGCATTATCAGACTTAGGAGTGCAAGGCAAAAGAGAAAAGCTGCTGCAGATATACTGCTTGCACTAACTTGTAATCCTCATACTTACAACATCTACCGGTTTCCTTGCAAATCATTGGCAGGACTCAATTGTCACATTTGGCATAAGCATTATGACTGAAAAAGAAAGTGTAAGTTGTTGGATCCTCATACGTCAAAACTGATGGGAGTGTCCATCAAAAATATATCACCATCATCATTTAATGTCTGCTGTCCATGCTGGCATGGATTGGATTGTTTGACCAGGGCTGGTAAGCTGAGGGGCTGCACCAGACTCTAGACTGATTTAGCATGGTTTCTATGGCTAGATGCTCTTCCTAATGCCAACCACTACAAGAGTGTTATGGGTGCTTTTATATGCCACTTGCACAGGCGTCAGTTTGTATGACACCAATATCTGGCATGATTATGATTTCACTTGATTTGATGGGTGTTCTTTTCAACCATGTCATTTGTCATTGCCATTGGCATGGTGCTATTACATGACACCAGCATTGACTACATTACATCCATGAAGCCCAACTTTCGAAAGGTGCTTTTAACGTGCCACCAACATGGGTGCCAGTTACGCGACATTGACAACGACCACAGCTATGATTTCACTTGGCTTGATGGGTCTTCTCAAGCACAGCATATTGCCAAAGGTCTCATTCACAAGTCATTGCTTCCATGAGACCCAACTTTTGAAGAACATGCTTCACCACCTTGTCCCATGTCTTCCTGGGTCTCCCTCTTCTACAACGAATTTCCACTAGTAGAGATCAGCACTTCTTCACACAACTGTCCACATCTATACACATCACATGACCGTATCACTGCAGTCGTCTCTCTTGTACACCACATCTGATGCCTCTTATGCCCAACTTTTCTATCATGATGCTTACACTCTATCGTGCATGCACACTGACATTACACATTGAGCGAAACATACTAGCATCATTTCTTTCAAGCCTACACGTGTCCTCAACAGTCACAGCCCATGTTTCACTGCTGTTCACACACAGGTATCATATAATCTGCCTTTCACTCTGAGGGAGAGGCCCTTTGTTACCAACAGAGGTAGGAATTTTGCTCAACCTATTCTTTTTGTAGCAGCTATGCTCTCAGAGCATCCACTCCCACTACTAACTTGGTCACCTCTGTAATGGAAACTATTGACTACTTCTAGTTTTCCCTACTGGCATTTGATGGAGTCTGTTTTCTGAACATTTATAGTGTTCATTGTATCTGTGCACCTACCACACACAAAAACTATTTTCCCTGTTAACTTACCTCTGATATTGTTGCACCTCTTATGTGTCCATAGCTTACGCCGGGTACATCTTATAGAATTTCTACCTACGCCTTTCTTACAGATCAAGCAGGGCCATCTACCTGAGGGGATTTGTGATTTGTCTGCTTTGCTCCTTACTAAGACTTTGGATTTTGTTAGGTTAACATTAAAGCCCTTCGATTCTAGATCTTTCTTCCACACCTGGAACTCCTTCTCTAGTTCTGGTAGTCATTCAGCTATAAGAACAAGGTCATCAGCATAGAGGAGCTCCTAGGGGCAACCTGTCTTGAATTTCTCTGTTATTATCTGGAGGACTATGATGAACAAGAGGGGGCTGAGGACTAATCCTTGGTGAATCCATACTTATACCATGAATTCTTTGCTATACTCATTGCCAACCCTCACCTTACTGACATGACTTATACAGCTCTCACCAACCACTTGTCTATCCCTAGTTTTCACACTGACCACTAGATAAGGGATAATATGCATTTTATATACACATAGACATACAGGCATATATTCTCTCTCTCTTTCTCTCTCTCCCTATATATATATATATATATATATATATATATATATATTTATATATATATACATATATATACATATATATAATGTAAATAATGTGATATGTACTGTTATATATGTAATTTACGTGTGATCTTTCTTTCAGAAAGACATCATAAAAACTACAATCCAATTATCCACAACATGTTTCTTGAAGTTCTTTCACAAGACCACTGACACAGAATCCTTGCAGACATCAGAATATTACCAGTTCTTCAAAGTCATTTCCAATTCCACCAAATTATTACTTAAAATGCTGCACTACTTTCAAAAGTTGGCATGTAATTACTGTTTTCCATATTTATGATGATAACTAAAATACAGTTGTATATAATGGGAGAATTCTTAACAAAACCTTGCTTTAACAGTGAAAATAGCTTTAAAGTAGTCATTGTGTGTTGGAAGTACAGGCATGGCTAGGCACAAGTGTGGCTGTGTGGTAGAAAGTTTGTAACCCAACCATATGATTTTGGGTTCAGGCAAATGTCTTCTACTGTAGCCTGGAGTGAAGCAAAACCTTGTGAGTAAATTTGGTAGACAGAAACTGAAAGAAGTCCATCATATATATGTATATGTACTCTAAAAGTATAGTTATTAATTAGTATTTTGGTCTTTACTATGCCAAGCATCAAGATTTTGTTATTCTTGATCATTCTTTCAATTTTGGGTTCATATTTATTTAACAAAATTATGATTTTGTGTTTTTTACATTTCATTTAATATTTTTAGAAGTTTCTCACTTTCCATTTCCTGTAAAGAATGGGAAATGTAAAAACAATGTTTGATATATCTTTGTGTTCTATACTTAATCTATTAATCTCTCTATTTATCTCTCTTTGTACTGAATAGGGCAGAGAGGATGGACGTTTTTTGACATGGCTATTACTCAGCCCCGGGGGAGGGACATATGTCCGATAGGTACCATTCTGTCCATAGTTTCTTAGCATTTTTTTTTTCAGGTGAAGCCATTGTGCATGTTTGCCTACGACAGTTATGTAAAGAATAACAAGTCTGTCACAGCAGTTCAGCATGAGTTTCAGCACTACTTCAACATTCACCAAGATCAGGCTGTTCCCACCTGTAACACCATCTTACGTTGGGTGAATGCACTTCATATACAAGGTACACTAATGAATAGTAGACTGGTAGGGGCGCCACAGATGGTACAAACCCCAGAAAATGTGGAACGCATCAGACAAGCTTTGATATGGAGTCCAAATTGCTCTGCTCAGAAGCATTCCACTGAACTTGGCATTGGTAATTGATTGGTAAGGCATATTTTGCATGAAGACCTGCATTTCCACTTGTACAAATTGGTGATTGGGCAATAGTTAAAACCATGGGACTACGCACAGCAGCTTAACTTTGCATATCAGATGGAAGCAATTTTTGAGGCAAATGACAACCTCATTTTGTTAATGACTGATGAAGCTCATTTTCATCTCAATGGCATGGTTAATCAACGGAACTGTCATTATTGGGCTCTTGAAAATCCGAGAGAACTGCATGAAAGACCACTGCACAACCCAAAAGTGATGGTCTGTGTGCTGTTGGAAAAGCTGCCGTCATTGGTCGTTACTTTTTTGAAGACAATAATGGAAATGCTGTTACTGTGAACTCCAAGAATTACATCGAGATGATAAACAACTTCTTTGTTCCTGAATTACGATGAAAATGTATGTCTATTCAATGTGTGTGGTTTCAGTAAGACAGGGCGACAACAGCCAGAACATCAATGGATGTTCTTCGCCCTCTTTTTGGTGACCACCTCATTTCCAGGTTTGCTGATGTTCCTTGGCCTCTCAGTCCCCTGATTTGTCCATGTGTGATTATTTCTTGTGTGGAAACCTTAAGGCACGTGTCTATGCGCATAAGCCCTGTACATTGGACAATTTGAAGGAAGCTATTGCGTGGAGGTCACCCAAATTGACAGAGCAATGCTGGAGAGAGTGGAGGCCAACTTCCAAGAATGCCTTCAGAAATGCATCAATGGAAACAGACACCACATGATGGATGTTGTTTTCCACACTTGATTTTGACAAATGCTAATTCAATATGAACACATTGATGTCAATAAAATTTGTTTGCAGCAAAAATAAATAATTTTTTGAATTTTTCAAAAACGTCCTTCCCCTCTGCCTCACCCTATATATCTTCACATTTGCCTGCCATGCTCTGTTGTATTACTCCCTTGTATATGTTCTATTTGCAGGCAACAAATCAGAATTTCTTATCAGTCAAGACTGCCAAGTTATTTTGATCAATATTTTAGTGAACATTGTGGTAGAAATTGGCCAGAATCTTTTGGTGAGTGGTACAGACTCAACTTCATTCTTGGTGTTTCATTGAAAATAAACATCTATGGCATTTCTTTGAGTGTGATAGATAGTAGAATTTCTTTGAATGTAGTGGATGGTAGAGCATCTAACTTAATGGCTTGTGGTAATTAATTACATCTCTTTCTTTCTGAGTTCAATTCCTATGCAGTCAATTTTGTTCTGTATATTTCAAGAAATTCATTAAAATAAATATTGGTCAAATTGAAACTCCCCTGCTTCTATCAGAAATGAATTTTATAGCATTTCTTGGAACATTTAGCTGTTAGAAATGGAAAAAGATTGTTTTACATTAGTCTCTCTACCTATGAGTTTAAATCCTGCTAGAATCAGCTTTGCTTTTTATACTCCTGGAATTAATAAAATAAGTATCAAAGTATCAGTAATATATTAGAGATGACGATGCCTCTTTTCTATAAAAGTTAACTGTTGAGGCTAGGATGGGTACCTGATCAAAATAGATTCCTGTAACTTTTCTTATGTTGGAAGAACGATGGAGAGGGATTTTTTTTATGTAAAGAGCATTAGTGTTGTGTATTAAGTGACTTCAGGTGAGAGTCTCAGCCAAATTATAAAGTCTGCCAAGAACTTAGTACCATACTATGGCACATACCTCAAACTTATCCAATATATGGATAATAGTTATCTTACAAAACACACACACATCAAGGAGGAAGATGAGATTAATTGATGTTGCTATCTTTCTCAAGCTACTTTCAACCAGAAATCAAAACTGGCTCAGATTTGACACAACAGGAGTCTTTTTCTTCTTGCTCTATGATACTTGCCATTGTAGAGCCAAAAATAATGATTTCTAACCTAAACACAAGTTCACCCATTTACTATGTTTCAAAGTGGGTGAGTATTGTTATGTAATCAATCAGAAGTACTGTTAGCAAACTCTTTTGTCTAGACTCAGCTCTTGGGGAAAGTTAGTGCAGCTCTAGACTTGTTATTTAGTCTGATGAGGTGGCACAGACTAGTGAGATCAATGTGGTTTAGCTTCATCTTGTGTAAGCTCTTGTCTTAAGGAAAGTTTAGTAGAGTATTTAAAAGTAAGACTCAATAGAGGTAGTGGAGAAGAGGAAATCTAGGGTATGATATCCATAGAGATACAATTGCTATAAGATTAACATCATCATCATCATTGTTTAACGTCCGCTTTCCATGCTAGCATGGGTTGGACGATTTGACTGAGGACTGGTGAAACCGGATGGCAACACCAGGCTCCAGTCTAATTTGGCAGAGTTTCTACAGCTGGATGCCTTTCCTAACGCCAACCACTCTGAGAGTGTAGTGGGTGCTTTTACGTGTCACCCGCACGAAAACGGCCACGCTCGAAATGGTGTCTTTTATGTGCCACCCGCACAAGCCAGTCCAGGGGCACTGGCAACGATCTCGCTCGAAAATCCTACGGGAGCCAGTCAGGCGGTACTGGCAACGGCCACGCTCAAAATGGTGCATCTCATGTGCCACCCGCACGAGAACCAGTCCAGGGGCACTGGCAACGATCTTACTTGGCTTGCCGGGTCTTCTCACGCACAGCACATTTCCAAAGGTCTCGGTCAGTAGTCATCGCCTCAGTGAGGCCCAATGTACGAAGGTCTTGCCTCACCACCTCAGCCCAGGTCTTCCTGGGCCTACCTCTTCCACGGGTTCCCTCAACTGTTAGGGTGTGGCACTTTTTCACGCAGCTATCCTCATCCATTCTCACCACATGTCCATACCAGTGCAATCGTCTCTCTTGCACACCACAACTGATGCTTCTAATGTTACTGAACCTAATGTTATTGTCAATGTATTGTGAAAGACAAAGCTTTTTTATTCTAGTTTGAGTGTCTGGATACACAACTAGACATCAACTTCACAGTTGAGTTATTAGCAGAAGCAAGGGTATTCAACTGTAAAGACAATTCACTCCATGCAAGCACAAGATAATTGATATAAATGTGAGAGAAAGAGAAATAAATGTCATAAGAGAGTTTGAGACATATCTGAAGAATTATACCAATGTGTTTTTACAATAGGTTGTCAGTCAGTCTTTTGATTGTCTTTGGTTATACATGCTACCAGTGCTGAAGATGAAAGATGCCATCGATTCAACAGACAAAGGCACCAGCAATAACATGACTAACTCCACAGTAAAAGACTTACCAAGCAAAGTGTCTAGTGCCATTAAGTATTGTCTGTGTCATCCTCAGTGGGAAATCAGGGATTCTGCTATGGAGTTTCTCTCTAAAAGTTTTGCAGCTTCTAACAGTAAGTTGTCTTGTTTCTGTTGTCTGTATTTTTAAAAATTCTTTTGTCTTTTTTTAATTGGTTTTATGTCACTGGACTTCCTGCTATTTTGCGGGACACTACATTTAAAGGTAAATATTAATGTAACTTATATCTCTTATTTAGAAAGTTCCTCCCTTTTACAAAAACATAAACACTTCACAATATTCACATTGGTACACATGAATGTAAAAAAGAAAGAGATGAGTAAGGCTGGACAGATGATTACAGGAATTAAAGACAATTAGTTCCACAGTGAGGTAATCCTTGGAATAAGTTTGTATTGGTCACCTCTGAACTTTTGTCTATCCAGTGATGTTTACTGAAAGATTAAGAATGTATTAAACACTATTTAAATCAACTTTCACCACTGACAGCTTTCCTGAGTGGGTATGGAACACAGGTATATAGCTTTTAGATAAAACACTTAGAATATCTAAATGTTTCCTATCTTTTCTATTCACTTCCTATTACAAAGCTTAAAACTTTAGACCAGGGGTCTCCAAAGTGGCTGATATCAGGGGTCGATGAGACAATTCAAGGGGTTGATAGGTGCCGGGGGGGGGGGTCAGAAGTGGAGTCAATTGAACATTTGGGCTTGAAAGCTGACATTCATATAAGGATTACAAATACATAAAATACAACTTTCTGATACATATATTGCTGACCATCCAACATAGTTAGTGCTCATACAAACCTACAGTCACACAGAGGCAGCAGTGACAATTCTTTCACTTACAGTAACATCGAACATTGCAGAGATGGAACCCAACTGAGTGTAGAATGGTGGTGTGTAAACATACAAATACACACAAACATTCCAACCACTACACACACATACAGGGAGAGAGAGACATAGATCAACTCAGTGCCTGATATGTAGCACATGCTTGCTGGCCAGAGCCACCATCAGATGGCCATTGGTGCCAACTAGTCCAGAGACACCCATAGCTATTGGAGTGGTGTCAGTGAACTGATAACTGTGCATTTACTGTTTAAATTTACCTATTTCTAGTAAGCACAATGATAGCCGCTAATGCTAAGAAGTGCAGACAATATTCACAAGAGTATTTGAAGTTTGGATTCTTACCTTCATTTACTAATGAAACAATGCCGATGTGCCTGTTATGCGAAAAGGCTTTCAGTAATGATGCCACGAAACCCACGAAATTGAAAGACCACCTTGAAAAGATTCATTCTTGATTTTTTGAAGATGCTGAAAGAAAAATTTAGAAATCAACCAAACTTCAAGAAATTTTTTGAAGCATCTGCCAGTGCTGATAATGAAAGAGGACTGAAGACATTATACTGCATCTCCCTTAATATAGCAAAGAAAGGAAAATCATATACCATTGGTGAAGAGAGCACAATACCAGCAATTAAAGATGTGATTGAAAATGTTATGAAGAAAGACTCTCAACCTGTTCTAAAATGCATACCATTAAGTGCAAATACAGTGCAGCAATGCATTGATGAGATGACTGATGATGTGGAGAGACCCTTGGCATCTGAGCTTCAACATTGCAAGTTTTCTATTCAACTCAATGAATCAACTTTTGGCAGTTCAAATATTCTCATGGCCTGTGTGAGGTATTATAGTCCAAGCCTAAAGTGCATTGTTGACAAAGGTGATGCAAAAGGTGAGAGAAGTTTTCTGTATTTGGAGGATTATTTGAAGAAACGCAATGTTCCCCTCAGGAATATTACTGCTGTGGCTGCTGATGGTGCACAAACAATGATTTGCCACCTAGGTTCCCAATGTACATACTGTTCACTGTGTGAACAGTATGTACAGACACCATCTTGTAGCCAAAAACTTAGTGGTGAACTGCATGGTGCCTTAAAAGTGTGTATCAGGTCAGTCAATAAAATTAAAGTTCATCCTCTCAATTCGTGAATATTTGCAATGTTATGTGAAAAAAAATGATGAAACTTTGAACCAATTACATTTGCACACTGAGGTAAGGTGGTTGTCAAGTGGTGATAGCTTGCAAAGACTTGTTGACTTCTATGACTCAACTGTGAAGCTTCTTCCAGATGTGGACCCAACACTGTGTGATGAGTTGGAAATGTGTCAGAACCATCTGTTCTATTTAGCAGATCTATATTCAAAATCTAATGAAATACAGAATCGTCTGCAAGGTAAAGATGTTACAGTTGTTCAATCCTAATGGGCTTCCAAGTCAAAATAGGGATATTTAACCCTTTAGTGTGCACATTATTCTGCCATAATTAATGCTTTTTTATCCACATTGTTTTGAACTAATCAAGCATTATCTCATAGCTATGAGATTTTGATGAGGTAGCTGTTAATTTTTAAAACCATATTGTAGGGTTGGTGTGAGAGACCAGATCTGGCCAGTTTGAACATAGAATAGGCAGAATACTTTTGGCCGGATATGGCCGGTTTAAATGCTAAAGGGTTAAATCTTCATTGGCACATAGAAATTTTAAACATTTTTCAAATTTGCAGCAATTGGAAGATGAAAATATTTCAGACTATGATTTAGATATATACATAAAGCACCTTGAAAAATTAAGAGAAGACTTTAAAGTATGTTTCAAGGACCTGGAAAAAATGCATGTATCCAACTGGATTGTTACACCATTTGATTTGGAAATAGAAAATGCAGACATTGAATCTCACTTAGAAGATGAACTCGATATGTGTGTGAAACTCGAAGCTACATCATTGTTCAGAAGTAAAAGCCTCAGAGACTATTGGAGCAATGTAAATACTGCTACTAAATATCCCAAGCTTAGTGCAACAGTTGAGCTATTTTTAGTTGCATTCCCAAATTTGTACATGGTTGAAGTTGGTTTTAGGCATACAAATGCATTTCTAACAAAGCAGAGAAACAGACTGAACCTGGAAGAGAGTGGTGACTTATGATTAAAACTCACCAATCTCCAACCAAATATCAATGCCCTTTCTAATGCTCATCAAACACAATCTTGCCATTAATGATGTCAACCAATTCAATAAAAAGGTATATTAATTCTTTTTTTAAAGTATTTAATATTAGGCGCCAAATAACAGCAAACAGATTCTCCTCTCTTTTTATTGCCCAATTCAATATTTCATGCAACATATTCATTTATCAATCTGCATTTCCACGTATTTCGATAAGTTTGAACACTGTATGTTGAACTCCAACATTATATTCAATATTTTGCACATTTCTCATGATTTCCACAATGACAGTAAACAGTTTTTCCTTTTTGTTTCCCTATATTTCTTGAAAGATATTCACAGGGGATGGGGATATAGAACAACAGTTTTGCAGGGTTTGGTATGCAGTTTCCCTTACTGATGTATATGGAAACTGCACAGTTACTTAGTTATTATTATTATTTATTTATTTATTTTCTTGTACATGCCTGGGGGTTGGTGAGGGGGTCAAGGATTCCATGAAGGGGTTGATAGTGTAAAAAGTTTGGGGATCTTTGCTTCTGGCAAACATGTGACTTCTAACTGTAGTACTGTTCACTTAAGTGCTCTAAATGATACTACTTATCCCCCTACACTTCACATTGTATCCACACTACCATACTTTACCTCCTCTTCCTTGCTGACCCACTTCAATCTCCTTTCCTTCACTTCTCCTCCCTTAAACTGACATTTGCTCTGTTCACCTCATTCTTCATTATCTGTCACTCTCTTTTTCACTCCAGCATATTCACTGCATTCACCTCTACCCCCATTGCTAAGCACCTTTTTTACTCTTTTCTCTCTTGCACACTTGCGTACCAACCCACCCACCCACCTTTTCTATTTCTCTATCCCTGTTCTCTCTCTCTCTCCATTACCTCTTCAGCACGATACATGCTTCTGTCCCTTTCTTATACTCTCATATCCCCCATTCAGTTGAAGGGTTTTGTTTTGTGATTACTTTGTGACCTCACTTTTTTTTATGTGTCTGGTGCCACATAAAAAGCACCCAGTACACTCTGTATCTAAGCATAGAAAATTTGCTTCAATAAATATCATCTAGCCCACATGAGCATGGAAAAATGAACATTAAGATGATGATGATGATGGCAGTTGATTTTCTGCCTAATTATAAAAAAATCGTTTGTCTTTGACACAAGAAAAATCACCATTTCTATATTTTACTTTACTTCTCTTTAACAGCACCTGAATTTCAGTTGTGGATACAGGAAAATAAACTTCATTCATTAGCCTACTCCAGCTTATCCGATGGTGAAAGTTATGTCCGTGCCACTTGTATATCTGCTCTGTTACATTTGATTAATATTGATGATCTCTGGTCAAGTTTTCTGTCAACTGTTGAAAAATCTCCGGTCAGTTTTAAATTTATATTTTTATTTTGTTTCAGCAAATGTCATTATATGATTATTTTTCCTTGAACTGGTTTCATAGCATCTTGGTCAACACCATCTCTCTTACAACACTGAGTAACTCATCAGTTTTGTTGTTTGTATATTACAGTGTGGACTGGATACATTTTATCATGCCACTGGTGCTAGAGTCCTTTTCTTTCATTTTCAGTTCCTCTTTGGAATAACTACTCTCATAGACAGGTATTCTTGTGTGTCTTGCAGAGTCCATATCTCATTCAAATATGTCCCATTTGGGGGATACTAGGCTGCAAATTTGTAGAAATAAGAAAGCACTGATATCACAACTTTCAATATTTAGTCTTAATCATCAATATTGAATCTCCAGTATTGATAAAAGTAAGTATCAGTAATATACTGGGCTTCAATTAACTATTTCCTTTAAAAATGCTTAAGACAAGTAAAAAAATCCATTTCTAATCTACTGATATCATGGATGTTTCGCTATCTACGGTAAGGCAGCTGATCACTTTTTGAAAAACTGTGTGATCAGGTTTAATAAATGAAGCCATTTGGTGTATTTAAAACTAGTTTTATACATTTATTAGAAATACTGATTTCATTTACTTAAGTGAGGTTTTAACAATATAGCTGACTCATCTGTAATATCTTCAGTATTATAAACACCAAGCAAATTGTTTATCGTGTATATTATTTCTTGGCCATCATCATTGTTGATTTTTTTCATTGGAAACAAGTTCAATGTAAGATGCAATGAATAACCAGTTAAATTGACACAGTAGCTATATAATAATCTGCTTGTTCATTTGCCTGTTATACTTTAGTTAGTTAGAGAGGTGGAGTAAAAGTGAGAGAAGGAGGGGAGGAGTGTGAGTAGAGAAGAAAGAATTGAGGAAGAAGTAGAGAAAGATGTATAAAAAGGCCCAATGCATCACCTGGTTAGTTGAAGGGAAAGGCAAAGAGTGAGAGAAAAGAGGGAGAGAGAAGTGTTAATGATGTGCTGTAGGGTGGGGAGGGAAAGGTAAAGAGTAAAAGATGTTTGAAATACAATATTTAGCAGAGGGTGATGTTCTGGTAGTGAGGTTAAAGAAAGGCAGATAAAGAGAGATAGACAGGGGAGGCAGTTATATTGAGAGAGAGAGAGAGAGAGAGAGAGAGAGAGATAATGTTTGTACTGTCAGAATAGTGACACAGCAACAGCAAGAAAAAATAGACATAAACGAAAAGGAAATGAAAATACTGAAAACTATAGTGATGATGATGATGATGGTGGTGTGTTGATAGTGCAAAGAATTTTTTATTGAACTAAATCTATAATATTCTTCTACCTGTTTGTTCACACTTTACACTTTAGTTTGTTAGAGAGGAGGAGGAAGAGGTGGGGTGAAAGAGATGAAGAGGAAATGAGAGAGCAGATAGCCAGCTGATGCATTATGCCATCAAACATGTGGTTAGTGGACATACGAGGTGAAGAGAAAAAGAGAAATGTTGAAGACATGAAGAAGGGGATTACATGGTTAAAAAGTTTGTTAAAGAGAGAAATATAAAGTGCTTAGCAGAGGGACATTTTAAAATCATATATTATTGTTACTATAAATGAAATAACTTAGCAAAATAAAAATGCAAACCAGCCTTTCTTTCTTAAATAGCTTCTCTTAATCTTTTTTGTTCTGTGGAATTTCCACAAGTCCTACTAATATTGAATATTTTATTGGCCCACAACACTGATCCTCTGGTAACTAGTTCAGAAAAATGTTTGCAGGCAGGCAGTTTCAACATCTTGTGCTTATACCATTCTTTATAAAACGTTATTGAGCTGGCAGGGAGGTGGTAAACTGGTAGGATTAAAAAAAAAAAAAAAAGAATCTTGCACTATTTGTTCTGGCACTTTACATTCTGAGTTCAAACCCTGTTGAAGACAGCTAAGTCTTTCATCTTTTCAGGGTTGATGAAATAAAGTATCAGGTAAGTATTAGGGTTGATTGACGACCTTGTGCCTAAAATCAGAAATGAGTTTATTGTGAGGAAGTGATATATATATATATATATATATATATATATATATATATATATATAAACTGGATTCACCCAGGGTATGAATGATACTTATTTTATCAACATGAAATGAAAAACATAGGAATTAAACAGAACATATAAAATGAATTAAAAAATTGCTTGTGTCTAAATGAATTTATGTCAAATTATTGCTCTGCTTATATCTAAATGAGATTTCACATTACATGTAGGACAGAGTAAACTGAACTAACAATAGTACATTACTTGTATGTTTCATCATTCCTGGAACTTAATATTCCAAATTACATTTCTGTTCATCCATGACACCCATTTCACATTTTCTAATCCAGTATTTTGTGAAATTATTTTTTCAGGCTGATATTCAACAAGACATTATGAACATTCTTGAAACGGATAGTGAAGCCTTTGCACGGCGGGCAGCTGCAAAATTCCTTCTGAAATTGTCAAAAACTGTGCATAGTAGTAATCAACTTGCAATTTTTCATAAAGCAATGTACAGTGTGTTGCAGGACGACTTGGATTGGGAAGTGAAGAAGGTTAGCATTGAATATTGGGAGAGTATCATCATTTCTGAAGAGCAATTGACATTACAAAGTACAACTAGTGTTCCATCATATGCAGCTGGATTAGTCATGTCAGGTGGAATATGTAAAGCTTGTACAAATTGTAAGATACTTAAGATGCTCTCTAAATTTCAGCAGATCAACTGCATCGATTCTTTACTCTTAGCCTATCGAGACTGTGACTACAGTGTGCAAGAAGAAGCTGGCCGTGTCCTTGTTAATTTGAAGAAATTTTTAGCTGAACATATCAAGTTGGAGGACATTGGGCAATGTCTTGTTAAAACTGCGAATATGGATACACAGGACTTGTACCAATGTTGTAGTAAAGATTGTTGTCGTTCTTGCGAATGGTCTGCAAAAAAACATAAAGGCGTGGCTTTTGTAGAAATGCTTTCCAAACTTGATGTAAGTAGTTATTTACAGGATTGTCAAATGAACTGCGATCTATACATAAAGAACCCACTATCTTTAATCGAAGACATACTTGCTGATTGTGATGAAGGAGTGATAAGTGAGGAAGACGATGAAAATGTTTTGGATTGTTATTAAATTTTCAAAGAAATGCATTTTATATTCACAGCATAAATTGATATGTAAATTTTGAAACAAGTGTTATTTTTTCATTAGATTTTATTACAGATTGTTTCTTTAAACACCCAACAGAAGTTATGAAACTCTAATGAATTTTTGTTGCATAGAATGCAAATTAAATTGTAGCTCAAGATATAACAGTAAATCATCAGACATAATTAGTACATAGCTAAATACATGTCTCTGCCCACTGTTACTTGGCGACCCTCTTAACTACTTATAAATGTCTATTACATAATTTGTACCTACCTCTGGGCATCCAAAAACTGAGAAAACTCTCAGAATTTTTTAATTACTCTGATCTTTACACCTCCCCACATCACATTTCACAAATTGAAAATCAAACAGTAAGCTAGATCAGATATACACCAAAATCTTATATAAATATGTTAGCATTCATAGTTTAGTTATCCACAAAGCTGTCTAGATTTTTTCATTCTTCAAAAGTTTGACAAAATACTAAATTTGATAAAGAGTGGTTTAAAACTCATGTCAATTGCCAGACAAGTTTCTCTACATTTTTATGAAGTAGCAATACAATATTGTTAAAATGATATTTTTAACACTAAAAGGACCAACTGCATCACTTGATGCACTTTCCTTTTTTAAATGTTCATAACTTAAAAACATTTGTTAATATTTATTTCATGGTACATGACTTTTCATGTTATGTTAGCTATACACATTATGCATTGTATGTAGGTTGGATTGGAATAAAAAATAGGCTTTATACTACCTACAAGGACTACACATCAGTCGATACATGGCAAGCTTTTGTTACTTGCCCACCCTTTTATGTATAAATATGTTTGAAATCGTTTCACAGTCAAACATGTTTGATTTTTGCTTGCTGTCTTACACTCATTTACCCATAATTGAGACAGTTGTGAATGTCAAGATTGCAAGATTTGGCTATCTATATTTGTGTGCAAAGCAAAAAATGATTTTTTTAATATAAATGCATAATTACTTTGCTTTCTTCTATTTTATCAGATTTCATAATTATTTTGTATTATTTTTCCAATAGAAATTGACATGTCCAGAGTCCTAACAGATGGTAAAATATTAGAACTTAGAAATATCTCATCTGATTCATCAGATGCTGAGCTTTCTGAAACTGATGATACACTTTCAGAAATTGAATATAATGTTCTTCATCTGATTCTAGTGAAGAATCAACAGACGTCTGTACTGTAGCTCCAAATAATAAACTAGATAGTAGCACTGATAATATAAGAAATGTTTTTCAATGTTTGAAAGATGAGGATGGTTCTTCTTGGCTGTTTGATGTCATCACAGCATGCATGTGGTCATTTCCCACAATGTCATAAAACTTCAGTCAGGCCCAACCACATATGCTACAACTCGAGTCATTAGAGATAGTCCTCTTCCTGCCTTTAGAATTTTGATCAGTGAGTCAATACTTAGAAATATTCAAAAGTGTACAGTTGAAGAAGGCAGAAGGGTTTCTGGTAATAAAGACTGGAATAATATACGACTTTATTGTAGGGAGAAATCTGAACTCGTTGTGTAGCTTCCAAATATTCCCATTAAGGGTGTTGCTCTGGATATATCCAAACTTTCTAAAATGACCCAGCAGTTGTTTTGACAAATGAAGACATATTAGTGACCATGAATGCACTTAGTAGTTTTGAACAGCTGCAGATATGTTGCAACATATGTAGCATTGGCACCCAGGAGAAACAATTCACCTAATGATTCAGAAACACCAAAGAGCTGTCTCACCCAGATGGTAGCAAATGAGGTTACTGGTCTTAGGATAGAAACCATTTTCTTTTTGCCAAGGAAGAAAACCAAACAGATCAGAGCTAACTAAAATGAACCTCTATTAGCTGGGTGGGGCTGCTACACTGCCATCTATTGAGATTACCCAGAAGAAATTTGTAAAGCTGTTTTCAATGATCTGTAGCTGAATTTCTTCAGTAATAATAAGAAAAAAAACAAAATAAAAGGTATATGAAAAAAAAGCATGGCAGATAGGCTCAAATGTGGTTGTCCAACACAAGGATAATGAATGACATTTTTATTGACTGTTTGACAATTGCAATGGTTAAGTGTTACTACATGCATACAAGACACTACTTCCTTAAGGACAGATGGAAAAGGGAGGGATCATCAAGACAGGTAAATGTTCACTGTTCTCATTAACATCTTGAACTGTGCATTTCTAACCAAATACCTCAATGGGATCTTAAACTTCATATACCACCTTTAAAGCCAGTTCCACAGAAAATTTGGTTCTCCTGCAGTAACTACTCAAAGACAGTAAAGAATATTTCCACCAGGGTATTTTGTAGTAATAACCAGATTGGTTTGAATTGGTTGCTATTGCAAGGTGAGTTAAAAGCAGAATTAAAAAGAAAAAAAAGCCAAGAGTAGTAATTCTGAGTGACCAGTGGCATTTATATGAATAGAAAAATACAGGTATATTAAATATCATGCAACATAAATTCTTGATGTATTAAAATCATTTACTTCTAGAGGATGTGCCATAATCATTGAATGGCAAGAGAGACAAGCTCTCATGAAGAGAGATAATTTCAAGAATTATCAAAAGTCAAGATGCAGTTGAAGAAAAGGACAGGTTTATTGTCTGGAAATAAGAGAACAGTTGTGGACATTTGCTTTTGTCACAACAGGCTTCATCAGCACAGTTGTCCTACTGTGTTTCCACTGGTCAAGGGATATAAATATACAAAAATGTAGAACACATAGTCTAGGTAATTTGCAAAATTCAAACAAAAATTAACTCAGAGTGAGTAACTGAATAAAGAGGCTGACTACATCTGTTGCCTAACAACACATTTTCCACCCTTAAATGTTAAGGAGACCAGGGATGTTAAACCTAAAGTTACTTGTGGAGTAGTTACAATCAACCTTATCATTGGGCAAATATGAAAAGGCTGTGGGTAGCCAAAGACAAGAAATTGTCAGCTGATATTGGCTGAGAGCATGACATGGGAAGTTTAACCATGACAGAAACTGATCCTTGATTTGGTTTTGAGGAAGCTAAGAATGACTATGGCCATGGACATTACAGAGATTATAAGAAAAGATTGACCTCTGAAGCTGCAGATGTTGAGAGAAAAAGAGAGAGAGAGAGAGATCTTGTAGCTCTGCCAGAAAAAGAAACCATGCACCTCATGAGAGGTGCATGTTTTCCCTAACAGATCACAAATATCAGTATATTTAGTTGTAGACAATACAAAAAAGTATTTCAGAAATAGTAAAACTGATTAAAGAATGCTATGTTTTTGGAGACTAGGAAGTTATATAATGTGAAGTGGTTGGATACATCATCCTCTACAGAAGAGCATCTGTATGGCAGCAGATGGGTCATAATAGCAATTTCATCCTGTTTAGAATTAACTTTAACTTTCCAAAACAGTAAAATTTATGTTAGCCGCTGCTCAGTTCTCTCTGGAGCTTCATTGCCCCTGTCCACTCGCTTCAATCAAATACTCAACCTTTCATTGTTCTTCACATATCTGAGAGGTCTTTCTCTCCTCTGTCTAGCAGACAATCTGGGGTTTGAGAAGTCTCAGCAGAATACCAGTGCTATATAGTTATTCAGTGGCCTTATTACCATAACCAAATTATTTCAGTGTCTCCTTATTACCTTGTTAATGATGTGTATATAAATACATAAATATGTGTATGCATAATGGTGAAGGTCATGTGAAGAGATTGTTTTAAGAAAGTGTTTCTACATTGCCTCTTAGTATCTAATACAGACTACTGCATTTTTCATATCTTAGGGTACACATTGAAGGTGTAGATTGCAACTAGGGAAAATAGGGGCTTTGTAAAGCCTAACCTTTGAGTTGCTGGCTAATAACTAACCTGTTTCAGATCATGTGATAAGGAGACATCTCTGCATCTGGTCTCATCTATTTGGAACTATATGTAAAGAAAAAAGTGAACTTATTCTACATTATTATCCATTCGTGTAGAATAAATTTCATTAAAACACTAAAAGACAAGGAATGGTATTGAGAGTAGAGAAAGAATATACAAACTGCATAATGTTCTACATTTGTTTCTCAAAATTATGAACATCTCAATATGACAGATGGAATGGTAACCATTTACCAAATTTATACCTAGGCTCAAAAATCATTGGAAATTTCAATGCTAAAGTAAAATAAAAAAAAGTAATGTAAGAGCTGAAAAAATTGAAGATAATGTTCTAACATCACCAAGAGAAAATGTCACCAGAAAGTTCTGATTCACACCCTACTTCTCACTGAGTGTAAAAACTTGTGTAGGTAAGATCTTTCTTAGCTTAGTTGATAAACACTTTTCCCAAACACACAAATTCAGAAAAACATTTAATAGATACACCTTTAGAGTTTTTAGTGGTGCACTGAATACAAAGAAAATTTACGTCAGTAAGACTATACCCGAGACAGAGGCAGGATTTCATGCAAATGCAACACTGTATGTCCACTTAGAAGCCAATGCAACAAGAGACATATATGAGGGAGATGTCAAAAGATCCCAGCAGGCAAATGGACATGCAGAAATATGTAAGCATGACAATGATTTAATAAGTCCTCCTTTAATATCAGGAGAGGTGAAATGTCATAGCCCTAGCTATCTATCTATCTATCTATCTTTCTTCTTACCTATCTGCCACTCTCGCTCTGCTTCCTTCTGTTGTCCTTGCTTCTCCCCTTCACTGCTACACATATCTCTCTCTTACTCTTCCTCCCTGTCTCTCGTCACTCACTTTTCTTCAACTTCCTCCCTTTTCCTCTCTCTATCACTCCTCGTTGATCACATGTGTCCTATGGTCACCTTCCATTCTCTCTTCGGCCAGCATAAGGGCAAGATGAACTGCTATCTCTCTCCGCTCAAGTTCGTCACATCACAGTATTCAGTATCTCATCTCGTTCGGCTTATCGTTGTTTTCACTATTTAATTTTTCCTGTCGTGGTTTTTGTTTGCTACTTTGGAATCCTCCGCTTAGCAGGTTAATCCACTTTGTGAGAAGAGCTATTCTAAGAGTGCGTTCTGCCTCATCTTCGAAACGCCTTGTTTAGAATAGAGGCAGCTGATGAATGAAAAGTTCCCTAAGTGGCTAGTCTGTTTTCCTATGTGTTCATTCTGTTGTCCATAAGAAAGTCTGTTTTTTGTGCTTTGTTTATGTTCCTGTTCCTTTTTTTGTCCATGATTTTTGATGTCCTGTACCTGGATATGCAGGTATGTACATATATGTATGTATACATGCATATGCTCATATATCATTTCTATTATTATTATATATATATATATATATATATATATATATATATATAGATAGATAGATAGATAGATAGATAGATAGATAGAGAGAGAGAGAGAGAGAGAGAGAGAGAGAGAGAGAGAGAGTCAACCTAGCTAAAACCAAAGTCCTAATAAGTAGTAAGGTAGACAAAACACAAACCCCTTCAGGTAGATATCCCTGCTCAATCTAGAAAAGGCATAGGTAGAAACTCCATAAGTTGTACCCAGTGTGAGCTCTGGACACATAAGAGGTGCAGCAATATCAAAGAAAGGCTAACTAGGAAGATAGTTTTTGTATGTGGCAGATGCTCAGGAGCAATAAACACTGAAAATGTGCAGAAAACAACCTTTGCCACATTCCAGGGAGAAAAAGTAGAAGTAGCTGATAGCTTCCACTACCTAGGTGACCAAGTTAGTAGTGGGGGAGGGTGCACTGAAAGTGTTGCTGCTAGAATAAGAATAGCCTGGGCAAAGTGTAGAGAGCTCTTACCTCTGCTGGCGACAAAGGGCCTCTCACTCAGAGTAAAAGGCAGACTGTATGACGCATGTGTACGAAGTGCCATGCTACATGGCAGTGAAACTTGGGCCGTGACTGCTGAGGACATGCAAGGAATGAAGTCAGTATGCCCCGATGGATGTATAATGTCAGTGTGCATACTAGACAGAGTGTAAGTACCTTGAGAGAAAAGTTGAACCGAAGAAGCATCAGTTGTGGTGTGCAAGATAGACGATTCCGCTGATATGGTCATGTGACAAGAATGGATGAGGATAGCTGTGTGAAAAAGTGCCACACCCTAGCAGTTGAGGGAACATGTGGAAGAGGTAGGCCCAGGAAGACCTGGGTGGTGAAGGTGGTGACCTTCGAACTTTAGGCCTCACCGAGGCAATGACTAGTGACCAGGACCTTTGGAAATATGCAGTACGTGAGAAGACCCGGCAAGCCAAGTGAGAACATAATCTGTGGCCTCTGCCAGAAGTGTAGCCAGCTCACTTATTCGTATCTTTACTTCATTGGACACTAAACTCTGCTTGCAAAGACCTGTTAAAGCAAGTGAAATTGAAATCAAAACCAAATCGAATTCGACAACTGGCACCCATGCGAACCTCTTCTTCATTGGACACTAAACTCTGCTTGCGAAGACCTGTTGGGGCAAGTGAAATCGAAATTGAACTATATTCTATGACCGGCACTTGTGCCAGTGGAGCACTAATAGCACCGTCCAAGTGTGATCATTGCCAGAGCAGCTGTCTGGCTTCCATGCTAGTGGCACGTAAATAGCACCATTTGAGTGTGATCGTTACCAGCGTCACCTTACTGGCACAAGTGCCAGTGGCACATTAGAAAATCATTTGAGTGAGGTCATTACCAGTGCCGCTGGACTGGCTCCTGTGCAGGTGGCACATAAAAAACACCCTTTTGAGCGTGGCCATTGCCAGTACTGTGTGACCGGCCCTCGTGCTGGTGGCAAGTAAAAGCACCCACTACACTCTCGGAATGGTTGGCATTAGGAAGGGCATCCAGCTGTAGAAACTCTGCCAGATCAGATTGGAGCCGCCATCCGGTTCACCAGTCCTCAGTCAAATCGTTCAACCCATGCTAGCATGGAAAGCAGACGTTAAACGATGATTATGATGATATATATGTGGTTATTGAAAGAAAGTGCCATGAATTACAGCACCAACTGGAGAAGTGCAAGCCTTATTTCAATAGCAGTAGGAGATGCAGGCTATGCTTGATGGAGAAAAGAATTATACTAAAGAATCCTTTTCAGCAGGGCACTTACCTAAACTGTAAAAGCAAACTTTTTTGATCCTGTCCACATGAAAGGAAATGTGTGCTCGGATACTGGCAGACTGCACCAAGAACATAAATTTTAGAGCTTCCACCACCGGTATTCCCATCATCACAGTGATGGTTCAGCACAAGTTTTGCTACTCATATACATTACATGATTTTAAGATTGACAATCCAGCCCATCCCCACCCATCTCTCCAGCATACATTCATCCAATAAGTGGCAATACTTGCAAACTGATTAGTTAAAAAAAAAATCAACTGGAATGGATCTGTAATACTGTGTGTGTGTGTGCGTGTGCGTGTGTGCGTGTGTGTATTTGTGTGTGTGTGTGTGTGTGTGTGTGTGTGTGTTGTGTTGTAGTTCCACTTAGTAGTACTTATAACCAGCTCTAAGAACTATAACTAAGTTCTTCACAGTATAAGGTCTAGTAACAAGGAGGTGTGAATTGGTTAAACCTCTGCTGCTCAAGATTCATGTAAACCAGAAAGTCAGTACTAGACATAACTAAATGAATGAATGATAAAAGAACAGAAGTTAACTTCATTAGCTTACAACTGTTTTTGTTATAAACAACTGTGTATGACTTCTTATAGCTCCTGTCATCTCCCCCCCCCCCAAGATCACAAGCAATTAATTCACAAATTTTGGGTAAAGGTGGTAGTATATTATTTTATTCTGTTTCTGTACTTTATAACATTGCAGCTTGCTTCTTTTATACAAGAGTTTAAAACTATCCATTCAACATTTAAGTTGAGGTATAAAATGAGGTTGATAAAAGCATAAATTTATGAGAAAATAAAAATTGTTGCTGATAAGTGAAAGAGATTGTTTGTTTAAAAATTCTCATACATAGATTCAATGAAAAATAATTACAATAAATAATATACAAGAAAAATTTTAAAATTAGAAAGCAAAAATTCTTGTCAGTTTGGAAACAATGAACTACATCTACACTTAGCTTTGAAATGGTTTAGTTCATTATGATACTACATAGTTACAATGGGGTAGAAAAGTGAATTTCTGTTTTTTTAATGAATGAAAATTCAAATCCTGCCAAGAATAGATAAATTAGAATATTGTTTTTCTTTTGTAAATAAATGAACCATTAAGTTGTAGACAATTCTTTCTGTGAGTGAAACATGTACAATGAAGAATTCATTGAAGTAGTTTCTTTTGTTACATTCCCTAAGCCTACTGGAGGATGAACTCTAATTACCAAAATAATTATTCAAGGATTACGCTGCTTATAATAATGATCTCTACATAGCTATGGTACTAATTCAGTGCTAGGTGATGCAAACCAATGAGAACCATGAAAACTGTTTCATGAGAAACAGGATATGGACCTTTAAACCTTCAGTTGGTATCATGACACCTTATTGCCTCAAGTAGGAGTGATTCTTTTGATTCATGAGACTATATTTCACTTGACTTTGTGATTGAACAGCTTGCATAACTTTCACTTCTAAAAAGACAGTTTTATTCTTTATGTAACGTGGGCTGAAGAAATCCTCAGCCTTCATTAATTTATGGCAGACTTGGAATGGGGAGGAACCAGGACAGTTCTCATTGTATCGCTGTAATTGTGAACATTCAATGAACAGACTGTAATTTTCTTTGCAGTTGGAGGCCATCTGGTCAAAAACAGTGACAAGACATGCTCCAGAGAACGGGAACACTAATACATCATCATACATACCCTCCTTTAAGGATAGGGAGAAAGTGATATACAGAATGGAATCTTGACAACCAGAAATATCCAGCTGTGCCTCTATTCTGTATCCAGGGTTTGCCGTGTAGAATGATGGACTGATGAAAACACACCCGTTTGAGTTTAGGTCTATCTGCCATAAAAGACAGCCAGAATATTTCTCTTTGAAGATGTTTTGAACAGTATCTCTCATACTAATGGCCCTGAAATGAAATGAAAAGATTTGGGATTAAAAAGAAGAATAGAAAGAGATGTGACAAACAATACAGCACCAACATAATTATGCTGAATTAGATAACTTATATTTTCCTCAATTCAACTCCCACCATGATCGTTGTGTAAAATATAATATATTCAGGTTATTATTTCCTCTCTCCCATCACAAAAGTGATATTTGTGTTTCAGCGATACTACAGTGGTATTGTGGTGATGGGTTTAATGCATAGTTTTGATTGAAACAATTGATTCCCTGAATGGACAAACATATTTACCATTTTAATCTTTCAATTTTAAATTACTTGTTTCAGTCATTTGACTGCAGTTATGCAGGGGCACCACTTTGAAGAATTTTAGTTGGACAAATTGACTCCAGTACTTATATTTTTTAAAGCCTGGTACTTATTCAATCAGTCTCTTTTGCTAAACTGTTAAGTTACAGAAACAAACACACCAACACTGGTTGTCAAGAGGTGATGGGGGACAAATACAGACAAATTACACACACACAATGGATTTCTTTCAGTTTCCATCTTTCAAATACACTCACAAAGCTTTGGTCAACTTGAGGCTATAGTAAAAGACTTGTTCAAGGTGTCATGCAGTGGGACTGAACCCGGAACCATATGGTTGGAAAGCAAACTTCTTGCCATATAGCCATGCCAGCACCCAAATATAAAACAGAAAACCAGTTTTTAAATTTTTTTTTTACAAGTTGAAATATCCAAAGACAAGTTCTATTATTAAATTTAACTGGGAAATGCATAACAATGGTAAAGAGTTAGCAGGCAATTACCATATTGTCATTCAACCTATCATGTTAAGGATGAGGGAAATTTATACAAGGTCTTCAATTAAGAAGGAATTGCATTATTTCAAAGTTTTGAGATTTTGATGAGGTAACTTAATTTTTAGAATGAATGACATTGAAGAGTAGGTATGACAAGCTGGATATGGCCAGTTTGAGCATTAAACAGGTAGAGTATTTGGATCAGATATCTCCTGTTTAAATGCTAAAAGATTAAAAGTGTGTGTAATGTGGAGAACTCAGTCTCCTGTGGGCAAAGCTGAAGTAAAAAGGATGAGAGACAGTGACATCAAAGTCACAACAGTTTTTATTGGAAAAATTGATTATGTGATTTATAACTCAACCTCACAGCTCTTCTCAGGTTTCTTTCGCAAAGTGGCCACCAAAAACTAAATTAAAATTTTATATTGATTCTAATTTATTCAATTTTAATATTTAAAGCAAACAGAACTTTAGAATATTAAGATTCCTGCTTCAATCGAAAATTTGTTTTATTTCTAAATACTCTTATTTTGCTAAATTTTCTCCCCAACCTCTTTTTTAAGCACACATATTTATTATAGGCTGAAAAAAAAAAAAGAAAAGGGAGGCAGAAAAGATTTTTTTTTTACCGTTGCATCTGTTCAATCTTATTGCTGATGTTTGACGACAGATTGATATTGGAGTCAAAGTTTTGTTCAATGGATTCGAGTCTTTTCTCAAGATTTTGCAGAAATTTCATCAACAGAACATTATGATACTCAACAGCATGTGATATGTGGTAAGACATGTTTTTACGATAGTCCTAGAAAATGATATTGACGATATACTTATGGTAATCCTAAAAAGTTATACTAACAGGAAAAATTATTTGTGGTAGTCCAAGAAAATTACATTAACGGAGACCACAGTAAAATTGGCACTAACATATTTGATGTAAAAAGATTTTAATTATCTCAGTGGTTAAAAAAAAAAAATAGAGAAAATAACCTGAAAACTTTAATTGAATGACTCAGAGGTATTTAGTTGTATAGTGATAACTCCAGACAAGTTTCAGTTTTTAATTCTCAGTGAAGCATTGTTTGTGACAAGTAAAGGATTTACCATGATTAATGCTGGGATGTTTTTATTTCCTTTTGTAGAGAGTTTTTATCAATGATTGAGATAATAGATCTACAAATGTAGACATTTTGCTGCTGGAGTAAATATTTAGTGGCTAATCTCAGAGGTTCTGAATGATGGACAGGCAGGCTGGCGAGCACAACAGGGTTAAGAGATGTTACTAAATGGAAGTGAGAGTATAAGAGAAAGAATCAAAATAAATGACTTTACATACCATGTGTGTGCAGCCAAATGGATGATACTGACAAGAAATAAGTGTAAGAGGACAATGGCCAGATGCTTGGTCAATGTGCTGAGCAATGTCCTTTCTTTGGATATCTTTCTGACCACACTGGGGACAACCAACAGGAAATAACTCACAGCTCAACACTTGATGTTTCTAAATTTTATAATAATTCAAGATAATTTCTTACATTAGTACAGAACCACAAATTTACCAGAGAGGATAGGTTTGGTAGTACTAACGATAAATAGAACTCAAAACATGAGGGAATATATAATTGATTGACTCAGCAGTCATACATACCGGAACCAATTAAATGACCTTAGAGAGATGAAAGGCAAATACAACATTGGTCAGATTTGAACTCCTAAACTTGAGCTAGAAATACTGTAAGATATTTAGTTTAGCATTTTGCTGTTTCTGTCATTTCATCTTTAAAATGTTAGTTTTTGCATTCATACAAAGCTAAACATTTGTAAAAGAGTATAATTGATTAAAACAACTCAAAATCATATCTGGTGTTTATTTGATCAATTTAAAATTCACCACTAGCAGGATTTGAACTTAAAAACAGTAGAGTCTAACTAAATACCTTGTGGCATTTGCTTTCATCCATCCACATTTTATAATTCCACTGTCTTTGCTATAATAAATGCTTCTAATGTAGGCTTAAGGCCTTAGTTTTTGAAGGTGGTGGAGATATATTTCACAGTATTAATGAGAAATTAAGAAAATGTAACCATAGAACATTATTTTGCTTATCTAGTGATGAATATAAGTTTTAGGAACTCGAGATAAGCTAAGGTCTACAAGGTTGGAAAAGAGTTGTGGATGATGCTAAAAGCCCCACTCCACCTTCATGAGTGGAAAGTAGAGAAAAGCTGCTCTATGTACTCTGCATTTCATCCATGTCCTTATCTGTTAAGTTTGACAAAATTCATAAGTAATAAACCTTTCTACTATAGGCACAAGGCAAGACATTTTGAGGAAAAAGCTGGTTGATTTCATCAACTGCGATGCTCAACTGGTACTTATTTCATCAACATTGAAAGGATGAAAGGCATAATTGACCTTGGCAGAAATTGAACTAAGGTTGTAAAGATGGATGAAATGCCACTAAGCATTTTGTCCAGTATGCGAAATTTAGAAGTAGTAATACTTTCACATTCTGATTAAATAAGCAAAACACCTCTGCACATGTAGAAGCTGCTTCATGTAGAGTAATTCTTTTCCCTCATTTGTAAATACATGAGTATGTCCTTGTCCTTATTTTAATGCCCACTTTTGCACGCTTGCTTGGGTTGGACAGGTCCTTTCCAATACAGCATCCCACTACTTCCTGTATTACTTTGCAAGGGCCATGATCATCTTCAGATCAGCTTTCATCCCTTTTGCCCATGTCTCCATTGGTCTTCTGTAGTTTCTTTCCACTTTGATCTCTTGGTACTTCATTGTTATCATACACACACACAATATATATATAAGATTCTCTGAAATGCCCTGGTGGCTCATTGGAGGTAGTAAATTTCTGCTGCCTAGGGGACCAAATTAGTAGTGGGGAAGGATGCATGGAGAGTGTGATAGCTAAAATAAGAATATGATGGAGGAAATTCAGAGAGCTGTTGCCTCTGTTGGCCACAAAAGGTTTCTCTCTCTGAATGAAAGGAAGATTGTATGATGCATGTATACAAAAAGCAATTCTACATGAATGCAGAGGACATGTGAAAGTTAGAAAAAAATGAGAGAATTTAGGGCACAAAAGGAATTAGATGCTGTGTGAAAGAGAGCAGGCTGCACTGGTTTAATCCTGTGATGTGGATGGATGCTAACAGCGCCATAAAGTGCCAAGCTCTCAACATAGATGGAACACATGGAAGTGGGGGACCCAGGAAGACATAGAATGAAGTACTGGAGACAACCTCCCTTGTCATCTCAGCTGATAGGTGAAGTGACAAAGGATTGAGATGCTTGGCACCTTACTGTACTCAAGAAGACCTGTAAGTGTTAAGACTGGTCCCTCTGGTGGAGTAAAGCACTTATGGTGGTACCACATAAAAGCACACACTGTAAAGTGGTTGACATTAGGAAGGACATCCAGTCATAGAGACCATACCAAATCAGACTGGAGTCTGGTGCAGCTCCTCAACTTTGGTCAAACTGTCCAACCCATGCCAGCTAGGACAACAGATGTTAAATGATAATTATATATATAAATATATAGCTTTAGTATAATTCAGATCACCTCAACATGCATTTAAGAGATCCTATACTATTATTAGCTACCCCTGAGATGCCTGGTGCTTTGCTGTACTCAAGAAGACCCATACTCCACACCAACAGTGTTAAGGCTGGTGCCAGGATATTTTCCAAGTCTGGATAAACAGGTGGAATCTTGCTATTGTATAGAATATAAAAGTACTATAACATGAGGATGGAAAATATCAGGCTTTAATAGCAAATCACAATATTTATCTCTTCATCGGACCTGAACTTTAAGTTACTGAGTTTACACTTATACATCTTTATATAAGATTATTCTTTAGAATTAACATATAATTAAATATTTTTTAACTGAGGAAATACTCACACACAGCTGTTGCTGAAAAATATTTGATTATATGTTAATTCTAAAGAATAACCTTATATAATAATATGTAAGTATAAACTCAGCAACTTACAGCTCATACCTGGTGCAGAGACAAATATGATTTCCCATAAATAATACAGTTTTTTCAATTGCATGAACTAAAGGTCAAAGGGGGACAGGATAAACTACCTGCATCAATTTGCTATAAAAACAGTAGTAATTTTACCTTGTTCTTAGCACAAGTTTTGAAGAATGCAGTTCGATTTTAACAGTTATTTTTTCAAAGCTATAATGGAAGTGGCAAAGGAGCATATACGGCATATTTTGCTTTATGAGTTTAATAAAGGAAACAATGCAATGGAAAGTGTGAGGAATATTAATGCAGTATATGGGGATCGGACAATAAGCGTAAGTCAGTGTCAATGGTGGTTCCAGAAATTCTGAGCCAGAAACTATAGCCTAGAAGATGAATCACATCCTGGATGATCTGTAGAGCTTGAAAAGGATGTCCTGCAAAGCCTGGTGGAACAAAATCCCGTTGTAACTGTTGACAAACTAGCAGAGAAGCTTGAATTTGGTCATTCAGCCAGTCACTGACACCTGCGTGACATCGGAAAAGTCAGCAAATTGTGTCAATGGGTTCCTCACAAACTTTCCAAGTCTAATCGCATGCAGAGAGGGAATGTGTGCTCTTCTTTGCTGTCACATCTCACAAATGAACCTTTTTTTGGACTGAATAGTGACTGGTGATAAGAAACAGGTTCTCTATAAAAATGTCAAGTGCCAAAGATAGTGGGCAGGGAAAAGAGAAACACTGGCACCCCAGGCTAAAGAAGGTCTTTACCCACACAAGGTGTTGTTATTTGTTTGGTGGGATATGAAAGGTTTAGTCCACTTTGAACTTTTAAACCTAAACCAAATGATAACAAAGGAGATCTACTGCAAACAGTCTAAGTTAGTACTAGATGAAAAACGATTATCTTTGGATTCAAGACAAAAGGTGTTCTTCCATCAGGATAATGCTTGGTCACATACAGCAAGGATGACATTCCAAAGGCTGGGACAGTTTGAACTGGATACAATGACCCCCCCCCCCCCCCCCATATTCGCCAGACATTGCCCCATCTGATTATTTTTTATTCTGCAGTCTTCAAAATCATTTGGATGGAAAAAATATGAATTCTGTAGACGAGGTCAGAACAGTACTGGAGGAGTATTTTTCGTCATAGACAAGTGAATTTTTAGAAGAGGGGCCTTGCAGAAATACCAGATAGATGGAAGAGCTGTGTAGAAAATGAAGGAAAGTATATTCTAGATTAAAAAAGAACTTTATCTTAATTTTGAAAAATAAAAGTATAAAAAAAACTGCATTATTTATGGGTTGACCCAATATACAGGGATTGGATAAAATCATTGAAACACGTGTTAAATTCAATGATTTATTTATTTCATATGGAGTTGGTCCTCCTTTAGCTTTCTGAACAGCTTCGATACATCTAGGAATTGATTCATACAGCTTCCCAACTTCATTGAGAGGAATCTTGAGCCATTCTTCTTGTAAAACCTGTTCCATCTGTCGCAGACACGACAGTGGCGGTTAACAACTTCTAACTTGTTGCTCCAAGATGCACCACAGATGCTCAATAATATTAAGCTCTGGAGATTGAGGGGGCCAGTCCATGTGTTGTAGCTCACTACTATGCTCTTCACACCAGTTCTTAACCACATGAGAGGTTATTGGAGCATTGTCATCTTGGAAGCTGCACTCACCATCAGGGAATAATGTCTGGACCACAGGAAGGACTTGATTTCCCAAAATATTCAGATAATCAGTGCTGTTGATCTTACCAGGTAGGGCAACAATTGGACCAAGAGAATTCCAAGAAATGGCTGCCCAAACCATTATCCTCCATGCTTCACTGTAGGAAGAAGGCAGTCAGGATTAGAAACTTCCCAGAGCTACCTCTACACATAAACTCTCCTTGCAGTGTGGAAAAGAAAAACTGGATTCGTTAGAGAATATTACTTGCTTCCATTGGTCTGTTGGCCAGCCCTTGTGATCTCTACATGAGTTCAGCCTTTTCTGAATGTTTTAATGAGAAAGTAGAGATTTCCTGATGGCAGCTCTTCCATGATATCCGGCTTTATGGAGCTGACGGTAAACAGTTTTGGTTGAAACTGGGCTGGTCAGATGTTGATTCAACTCTGTAGTCACTTTAAGGGCAGTTGTCCAGTGATTTTTCATCATAATGCGATTCAACACTCAGTCTCTTTCAGTGAGCTTCGAAGTCCTGCTGGACTTACTCCTCCTACTGGAGTTTTTGCCCTGCTTCTCAAATTCACTCATGGTCCTTAATATGGTTGTTCTCTAGAAACCAAGAAGTTCAGCTGTTCTGGCGATGAAAGCTCCTGCTATTCAAATTCAGTGAGGTCATGCATCTTAACCTAATTTATACTACAATCTGAAAAAGAGATAGAAATAATAAATTAGATAAATAAAACCATCTACAATACAAAAAAACCCCAAAAAACACTCACAATGAAATTTGGATATTCGTAATATAATGGCTCATTGAAATATTGGAGTTAAATTTCTACTGTTCCAATTATTTTGTCCAACCCCCATGTATATGTGTGTGTGTGTGTGTGTGTGTGTGTGTGTGTGTGTGTGTGTGTATATATATATATATATATATAAAAGACAATTGGAGATTTCTGCGGGACAACCTGTTGAAAGCCACCGACCAGATTTGTGGGTGGTGTAAGGTCCCCTCCCGACCCAGAGTAACGTGGTGGTGGAACAAGGAGGTAGACAGGGCTATTAGACAAAAGAAACAAGCTTGGAAGGACTGGAAGAACGGTGGGAGCAGGGAATTGTACCAATGTGCCAGAAGGGAGGCTAGGCGACAGGTTTATTTAGCCAGAGGGGAAGCAGATAAGGAAAGATTTGCCAATGTTCTGCGCCGTGAGGACCAAAGACTCGAGGTATTTCGTGTTGCAAGACAGTGTCGGAGAGAGAATAGTGATGTTGTAGGAGAGAAATGTGTTCACATGGATGATGGTTAACTAGCAAGTTAGTTTTTGTTTGTGGCAGATGTTCAGGTGCAATAAAAACTGCAAACAAACAGGAAACAACTTCTATCTCATTCCAGGGTGAAAAACTAGAGGTAGTCGATAGCTTCCGCTATCTGGGCGACCAAGTTAGTAGTGGGGGTGGGTGCGCTGAAAGTGTAGCTGCTAGAATAAGAATAGCCTGGGCAAAGTTTAGAGAGCTCTTACCCCTGCTGGCGACAAAGGGACTCTCACTCAGAGTAAAAGGCAGACTGTATGACGCATGCGTACGAACAACCATGCTACATGGCAGTGAAACATGGGCTGTAACTGCTGAGGACATACGTAAGCTCGCAAGGAATGAAGCCAGTATGCTCCGTTGGATGTGTAATGTCAATGTGAATACCCGTCAGAGTGTAAGTATCTTGAGAGAAAAGCTGAACATTAGAAGCATCAGTTGTGGCGTGCAAGAGAGACGATTGCGCTGGTATGGACATGTGGTGAGAATGGAGGAGGATAGCTGCGTGAAAAAGTGCCACACCCTAACAGTTGAGGGAACCCGTGGAAGAGGTAGGCCCAGGAAGACCTGGGCTGAGGTGGTGAGGCAAGACCTTCGTACATTGGGCCTCACCGAGGCGATGACTACTGACCGAGACCTTTGGAAATGTGCTGTGCGTGAGAAGACCCGGCAAGCCAAGTAAGATCGTTGCCAGTGCCCCTGGACTGGTTCTTGTGCGGGTGGCACATGAGATGCACCATTTTGAGCGTGGCCGTTGCCAGTACCGCCTGACTGGCTCCCGTAGGATTTTCGAGCGAGATCGTTGCCAGTGCCCCTGGACTGGCTTGTGCGGGTGGCACATAAAAGACACCATTTCGAGCGTGGCCGTTTTCGTGCGGGTGACACGTAAAAGCACCCACTACACTCTCTGAGTGGTTGGCGTTAGGAAGGGCATCCAGCTGTAGAAACTCTGCCAAATCAGACTGGAGCCTCGTGTTGCCATCCGGTTTCACCAGTCCGCAGTCAAATCGTCCAACCCATGCTAGCATGGAACGCGGACGTTAAACGATGATGATGATGATGATGATGATGATCGTACGCTTGCACTAAATGAGGATGCAAAGAAAGAGCTCTGGAGATGCCACTACAATAGATTGCTTAATAAAGACAATGAATGGGAGAAAGAAAGCCTGCCGTATGTCGACCCAATAGAGGGACCAGCTATCCGAGTTGATAGTACCAGGGTAGATAAAGCAATTAAGAGTATGAAGACCGGGAAAGCCCCCGGCCCATCAGGAATCACTGCAGAGATGCTCAAAATATCTGGCAGTGTTGGCTATAGCCTAGTCACCCGTATTACGAACCAGGTGATACACGAAGGAGTCATACCCAATGACTGGTGTAGCAGCATCATAGTCAACTGCTACAAAGGTAAAGGTGACGCTTTAGATACAAATAATTACAGAGGCATCAAGCTGTTAGATCAGGTTATGAAAGTTACAGAGAGGGTCATAGTCCAACTAATTAGGGTGCGAATCAATTTAGATGAGATGCAGTTTGGGTTTGTGCCAGGTAAAAGCACTACTGATGCCTTATTTCTAGTGAGACAGTTACAGGAGAAATTCCTAGCTAAGGATAAACCTCTGTACCTGGCTTTCGTTGACATGGAGAAAGCCTTTGACAGGGTCCCCCGATCCCTTATCTGGTGGTCAATGAGGAAACTTGGGATAGAAGAATGGTTAGTGAGAGCTGTGCGAGCCATGTACAGAGATGCTGTCAGTAAGGTGAGGGTTGGAAATGAGTACAGCAATGAATTCTGGGCAGAGGTAGGGATCCACCAAGGTTCCGTCCTCAGCCCCCTCTTATTTATCATAGTCCTCCAGGCAATCACAGAGGAGTTCAAGACAGGTTTCCCCTGGGAGCTCCTCTATGCTGATGACCTTGCCCTAATTGCGGAGTCACTATCAGAACTAAAGGAGAAGTTTCAGGTGTGGAAGCAAGGTCTAGAATTGAAGGGCCTTAGAGTCAACCGAGCTAAAACCAAAATCCTAATAAGTAGGAAGGTAGATAAAACACAAACCCCTTCAGGTAGATGGCCCTGCTCAGTATGTAGAAAAGGAGTAGGTAGTAACTCTATAAGATGTACCCGGTGCAAGCTATGGACACATAAGAGGTGCAGCAACATCAAAGGCAGGTTAACTAGCAAGTTAGTTTTTGTTTGTGGCAGATGTTCAGGTGCAATAAAGACTGTAAACAAACAGGAAACAACTTCTATCTCATTCCAGGGTGAAAAACTAGAGGTAGTCGATAGCTTCCGCTATCTGGGCGACCAAGTTAGTAGTGGGGGTGGGTGCGCTGAAAGTGTAGCTGCTAGAATAAGAATAGCCTGGGCAAAGTTTAGAGAGCTCTTACCCCTGCTGGCGACAAAGGGACTCTCACTCAGTGTAAAAGGCAGACTGTATGACGCATGCATACGAACAGCCATGCTACATGGCAGTGAAACATGGGCTGTAACTGCTGAGGACATACGTAAGCTCGCAAGGAATGAAGCCAGTATGCTCCGTTGGATGTGTAATGTCAATGTGAATACCCGTCAGAGTAAGTATCTTGAGAGAAAAGCTGAACATTAGAAGCATCAGTTGTGGTGTGCAAGAGAGACGATTGCGCTGGTATGGACATGTGGTGAGAATGGATGAGGATAGCTGCGTGAAAAAGTGCCACACCCTAACAGTTGAGGGAACCCGTGGAAGAGGTAGGCCCAGGAAGACCTGGGCTGAGGTGGTGAGGCAAGACCTTCGTACATTGGGCCTCACCGAGGCGATGACTACTGACCGAGACCTTTGGAAATGTGCTGTGCGTGAGAAGACCCGGCAAGCCAAGTAAGATCGTTGCCAGTGCCCCTGGACTGGTTCTTGTGCGGGTGGCACATGAGATGCACCATTTTGAGCGTGGCCTTTGCCAGTACCGCCTGACTGGCTCCCATAGGATTTTCGAGCGAGATCGTTGCCAGTGCCCCTGGACTGGCTTGTGCGGGTGGCACATAAATGACACCATTTCGAGCGTGGCCGTTTTCGTGCAGGTGACACATAAAAGCACCCACTACACTCTGAGTGGTTGGCGTTAGGAAGGGCATCCAGCTGTAGAAACTCTGCCAAATTAGACTGGAGCCTGGTGTTGCCATCCGGTTTCACCAGTCCTCAGTCAAATCGTCCAACCCATGCTAGCATGGAAAGCGAACGTTAAACGATGATGATGATGATGAGATATATATATATATATATATATATGCGTATAAGGGATGACCACTAAGTGGACATCCGATATGCTAGAAAAAGATCACCTACGATCTAACCACAAAGAAAAGAATGTTCTCCAGAAAAAATTCAGCAAACACCAGAACATAAGAGGGCAAGACAAACGAAAATATACAAAATAAAGAATTAATCGTAGACCGGGTTTCGCCATTAACTCTTTTTTACTTACATAAAAAAAAACGTCCGTGGCTCGTGAGTACGACCGTTCTAGTTCAATGTAATTGAGCTGAGACATTTGAAAATGACCCCCAATGTAATCGGTAGAACTGTATGCACGTCAAACTTTATGAAGACAATTCATGTATAGTTCTGAAAATTATATTGAATTAGAACGGTCGTACTGACGAGCCACGGACGCTTTTTATGAAAGTAAAAAAAAGTTAATGGCAAAACCCAGTCTATGATTAATTCTTTATTTTGTATATTTTCATTTGTCTTGCCCACTTATGTTATGGTGTTTGCTGAATTTTATCTGGAGAACATTCTTTTCTTTGTGTGGTTAGATTGCAGGTGACCTTTTTCTAGCATATTGGATGTCCACTTAGTGGTCATCCCTTCTTATACACATGTAATACAATTTTTCTGAATTTTCAGATCTTTTATATGCTAGGCTACTTGTTTTAAATTGATGTTAGTTAAATTAACATTCAATTTATCACCCTCAGTGTGTGTGTGTGTGTGTGTATATATATATATATATATATATATATATATATATATATATATATATATATATATATATATATATGTATATATATATATATACACACACCTCCATTTTACTGCTTTCTTTCCCATGGATCAAATAGAATTCATTGAGGCAGGTTTAAGGCTAGATGCACTTCCTGTCAATAATCCTCACCCGTTTCCAGGTGAAGTAATATTTTCCCATAGTGAGACATATTATTACAGAAGAAAGAATTATGATGATGATACTCATTGACAACAATCATGTCAAAACTGGAGACAGAAACATACAAATCATACATATTTGTGATTGACTTGCTTCAGTTTCTCACTATCAAATCCACTTGTAAACTTTGGTCAACTCAGGGCGGCTATAGTGGAAGACAAAGTGTTGCACATTGAGACTGAAAAGCTAAATATTATAGAAAAATTTTACTATTTACATTTGACGGATATTTGTCCTCATCTTGTTTGTTGTTAACACAACATTTCAGCTGATCTACTCTCCAGCCTTCATCAGGTGTCGTGAGGAAATTTCAAATATCCGTCAAATGTAAATAATATACACAATTCCCCATCTCTTAAATATAGAACTGAATTTTACTATTTGTTTTAAAGTTGGATGAGAAAGTTAACACCTCCCAATTACAATGCTTTTTAGATACTGGCAGTAAACTGAAAAAAAAAAAGAAAAAATTACCACTACAGAATGTAACTACAGTGAAAGAAGGATCTAAAAGGGAACTAACAGATGTTATTGCTTGGAATCTGTCATGAACGAATCCAAAGACCAAGTATTTGGTGGCACAACTATGCTCATATTATGTTGGAACCAAATGTATTTACAGCTTTTCCTTGCTTCTATGTTCTTAGTTGACATCCTATTGCAATATATTTTTTCTGTGTTCATTGGATGAGGTTAAAATTAGTACCAGTTGTATACTGATAAAAAAGATCAAATCAGCCATATATCTAATAAATTAAGGGAGTTATTTTAAAGAAATTAATGTTCATATTATCCCATTATGAAATTAAGCAGTCATTTAGCATTTGCTGCAGAGTTGGATTGAACGTTTTGTGATATTTGTTCTGGTTCTCAGAGCTTAAATCCTACTGAAGTCAATCTTTCAGTTTTTGAAGTCAAAGTACAAGCTAAGTGCTGGTGCAGTCCTCCAGCTTTCACAAGCTGGATATTCTACTGCGTCAAGTGTGGGAGAGTCAAGAGTGTTTGAGTTTGTGACTATATGGCTTCCTAGAATCCTCAACTGCAAGTGATGGTCATAGTTTTACATTATGAAAAACATCATGACCTTTATTTCCCCATTTCCCAGTCCCACACCCTGGTATCAGCTGTCTCATTATCAGATGTAGGTTGTTTATCGGAAGAAGATACTTCATTGCTTGCATCACTTTATAACCACTGTCTTAATCATTGCTACCCTCATCACATTAACAACAACAACAACAAAAAAAAAAAAAAAAAAAAAAAAATCAGCTATGGTTATATAAATTATTCATTTCTAAATAACGGGGCACATTTTGTGGTGGGTGGATACAGAAATGTTAGTACTTATTTTGACAACTCTAGGTGAATGAAAGGTAAAAATCAACCCCTGGAAGATAGTTGAGTTCAGAATGAAAAGAACTTAATACTACAAAGCATTTTTGCCTAATACTCTACCAAGGCATGGTTAAAGAGTTCATTTCACAAACAGGTTTCAAGTTTCTCTCCACTGTGTGACATGGTAGGCAGGTTATTCAAGTACAGCCTTAAGGTTCAGTAGAATTGGTAAACAAACTGTATGAAAAGAAGCCCATCATGTGTGTATTATATTTTATGTGAGTGTGTCTCCTCATTGTGTTGATGTAATCTATGATCACAAAAATGTCTCCTTTACATCTTCCACAGAAACATCTCTATCCATTGAGCTGTTCATCTTTTGAAAGGCTAGGAGAAACAGTACCTTGCAAACAAATGAGGGTTGGTGATAAGGACATGTGGCTTTAGAAAAACTGCCTCAATAAGACATAACCTATGCAAGCATTGAAAAAGTGACCTTTAAAATGATGAGTTATATTACTGGTACTTTTAATGAACCTAATTATTTCTAATTTTGGCACAAGGCCAGCAATTTTGATGGAAGAGGTTAAGTCAATTATATTGACCCCAGTTCTTGACTGGTACTTTATTTTGTCAACCCTGAAAGGCTGCCAGACAAAGTCAACCTTCCTGAAATTTGAGTTCATAAATCAGAGAGCTAGAAGAAATGTCACTAAGCATTTTATGTGACATAACAATTCTGCGAGTTCACCAACTTAATAATAATGTATATCTTTACATTTCTTTGATTTTTAAATTAGGATATATTTGAAAAATGAAAATATGTCTTACCAATTTATTGTTATATGGTACCTCTTCTTCACAAAGTTCACACAAAACACTTCTACAAGGACAATCTATGTTTTTGTGTGTCACAAACGTCTTTGAGAGGACATCTTTACCACACAGTTCACAATTTATGAATACAAATTGACAGTTGGTGACATGAGACTATTAGAAGAATAAAAAAGAAAATATTTAAGATTTGCATTTAATTTTTGGTTTTGTAAACTAAGACTGAATGCTAAATATATATTTACAAAATTTTAAAGTGTTTTGGGGGAAGATATTAAAAGGAAGTGCTTTTGAAGAGGTTTGAGATATCTATTGAAAAATTTATTTTATTTAAATTCAGAAAATTTCATTTAATCAATGATCAACAAGTTTAAAATATCAGTGGCCAAAAGAGTTTTCAACACCATTTGAATCTGCTCTGTATTATCTAATATACTAAAGCATTCCCAAACTATTCTATCCAATTCCAACTTTGTTTTATTGTATTATTTTACTGTTTTGCAAGCATAGGAATCCCACCCAACAAAAACCTCTGGCTGTACTTAACACTGTTAATCATGAAAAAAAAAAAGTTATGGCTTTCCTATTTATGACAAACTTGAAATTCACTAAAATATGATTTTATATTCAAATATTTACTTCTTTAAGTTGTACTTTTTGATAGCCCATCATACTAAATATATTAGGACTTTTTTGCATGTCCCTTCCAGGGTTAACTTTAGTCACATTAACAATGTCACTAAATACCAGTAGTTAATTTGACAAAGTTCCATTCTTTTATTGCTCCACAAAGAATTAATATCTCGTAGTCTATGAATATGGCACAGACAACCAGGCAGTTAAGCTCACTTTGTAATCATGGTTGTAGGTTTGACAACATTTATGAGTAATACCTCAAGTTGACTGATTCTTTGTTAGTGAAATTGGGTTAATAGAAAGTTTACAGAAGTCTGTCAAATGCATGTAAAAGAGGGCATGCATGTGTGTGTGTGTGGGGGGGGGGGATTGACACTACTTGGGTAGCAGTGACATTTATATCCTCCAAAAAACAAGAGTTTGGATTTGTCTGTTCCAAATTCCTGGCCACAGTTTGTATGAATTCTCCAGACAGTTCTTTAAGTTAAGCTTCTCTGGAAAGACTATTACATGCAAGAATATGAAGACTACGTGCAGTACCACCTGTTCAACAATCACAAACACGACAATGAGAATTTTATATTTACTTTTGTAGTTGGTTTTCCTTTGTTTAAAAAATTTGTTTCCATGAACTTAAGTTAGAGAGATTGGTTGTAAAATAAAATTGTTTAACTGAAACTAGAAGTCAAAATTAAATTCAATGAACAAATTCATTTTAATTTTTAAAATTGCATTTTGAATATCTTGTTGCTTTTTAAAATTTCAGTTCCCACCTAACTTTCATTGGTTTATGAAAACACTTCAAGTTATATTAGCAAAAGTTTTAAAAGTAAAAAACAAAGGACAAAACAACACGCTTAATAAATTTCTGAATCCAAACTTCCATCTGACGCACCTTAAATGCATCTTTTTCGCCATTCCATAAGCAGCCATTTCTCTGGTTAGGGCAATTGAGTAGTAAGGAATTAAGTTCTCTCTCAAAAGCCTGGTCGATGAAAAGCTGTTAAAAGATGTACCTTCATTGTAATTGGCATTAAGTCTTAAGTCTCATAATTTTAAAAATTTATTTGGTTAAGGAAGAAAATCTAGCAGCATCAGAAAGCAAACAAGAAAACTTTTAAATTTATAAAAACTAAACCTGAAGAGAATGCATGCAAATATGAAATTTTACCATAATGAATAAAGTACGTTTCTCTCGTACACGAAGATATATGATTTTAGTGTGAAAAATCTTTACTTTCATACTTCTATTTTTCATGTTTTGTAATTCATTTGTTAATAAGAATGGGATAATTACATGTTAACTGGGAGATGTGTCATTTCAGTTAAATGTTTCAAAATATAACTTGTTTGTATGTTATAAGCAAACATGATGAACCAAATTTTAAATACACAAATATGCACACACACACACACACACACACACACACACACACACACACACACACACACACACACACACACACACACACACACACACACCTTTCTGAAAATGTTTGCTATTTTAATATAATTTGTTAGAATAATTTTCAACATTCAGAGTATTCTGTATCTGGAAATTATATAAATATAGAAAATAAAAAAAGAATGTACTTCATTTTTGCTTCACATTGTCATCAGATATAGCTAAATCGTTTATATAAGAAATTGGGAATTAAGCTCAAGATGCCAGAAGCAGAGTCATTTTGAACTTCAAATAGTGAATAAATGAATATCAGAACTTACATCTGATTGAACCCAAAAGAAATTGTTGTCTACTGGACATTTTACTCGATCACGACCCCTGTAAAGGAAAATTATTTAATTGACTGAGGAAAGTTTCAATTGGTAATATAAAGAGAATTGCAGATTGGCAGAACTGTGAGTATTAGACAAAATACTTTCTGGAATTTAGTTACAACCCTTTATGCTGTGTTCAAATATCACTAAGGTTAACTTTGCTTTTTATTTTTTTGAGGCCATCATCATTTAATGTTCCTCTTCCATGTTGGATGACTCGAAAGGATCTGATGAGCCAAAAGACATGGCTTTTACAGCTGGATGCCCTTCCTAAAGTCAACCATTTTACAGTGTATAACTGGCACCAGTAATAGTGATGCCACTAAGTTACTAGCAAGACAAGACCCCCACAACATTTTAGCTGGGGTATAATACTGAAGGAGATGGCTTTATACTAGGTGTTGAGAGGTTAAAGTATGATAGAGGCACAGGAATATGTGTATTACTGTAGAGGAGATACATGGCTACCCAGGGTGGAAAGTGAGGAAAAAAATGGTGGTGATGAAGTGTCAGAGTATATCCTCAAGGTATAAGAAGGTGAACGTAAGAAAAACAGAGATGATTGGAAAAGGTGGACAGATAGGTAAGTTCATGAGTATAAAGAGAGTGACAGATAGCCAGAGATGGAGACCTAGTTGAATGCTGCAAATGAGGAACAAGAGTGTAGGTGTGGTTGATGCTGAATTTTAGGTTGGGAGGACCTGTCAAGCATTGGAGCCAATGTAGTTGATTTACCACTTTCTTACAAAATTGCTGGTTTTGTGCTTAAATTATAAATGGTGGTGGATTGGTAGAATCTCTAGTGTGTGGGACACAATGCCCTGAAGTATTTCATCCAGGTCTTTGTGTTCCAAATTTAAATTTGCTGATTATCCTTCAGAAGTTAAGTGCTAGGGGTCAGTGTAATCAATTAACTCCCCTAAAAAAAATTACTGGTTTTCTATTAGAAATAATTAAGGACAGTGGATTGTCAGAATTATTAGATTATCAAACAATCTGCCCCGAGGCATTTCTTCTGGCTCTATATTCTGAGTTCAAATTCAGATAAAGACAGTTTTACCTTTCATACTTTTGGGGTTGATAAAAACTTATCTCCTCTCCTCAAAACTGCTGGCCTTATGCCCAAACCAGAAACAATTATTGTTATTACTGTTATAAGAGCTGTAGGTCGATGGAATTGTGTCAGATAAAGTGCCTTGTAAGAGGTGGTTTCAAAAAGTTCCCCAGATTAGTTATGTTAAATAAAAAATAACTTTACCTAAGTTTTAACATCTCCTTCAAAATAGTCACCTTGTGCAACAATACACTAGTCCCCACCTTCCTGATACTTTTCGAATCTGGCCTGGAGATCATTTTCCATAAGCAAGTCAAGGACCTTCTGCAATTCACTCTGGATTTCGACAATGGTGTTAAAACAGTGACCCTTGAGCTGCATTTTTATCTTGAGGAAGAAATGGAAGTCCACAGGGGCTAGATCTGGTGAATAGAGTGGGTGTGGAAGTGATACCATGATTTTCGTGAGAAACTCCTGTGTGAAGAAAGCTTGGTGACAGGGTGTGTTGTCATGAAGAATCCAATTCTTTGCATTCCACAAATCCAGTTGCTTTTGCCTAATGTCCTCCCTCAAATGCTTCAAAATGTCACTGTAGAAATCTTGAATGATGATCTAGCCCTGGGGGATAAATTCTCAATGCAAAATACTATGGATGTCAGAAAAAAAAAAAAAACGATGAGCATGCTCGTGATTGAGCTGCAGCTCTGTTGTGCTTTCTTTTCAAGAAGATGAAAGGCTCTCCCATGGTGAATGCTGCTCCCATGGTGATGATCCTCGACATGAAGGATGGGTTATCAGTGTCATACTGATGGAGGTCTTGACAGACGCCAATGCAATGCTCTTTCTACTCAGTGGTCAGCAGGTGGGGGACAAACTCAGCAGAGACAAGCCACATGCTCAATTCAGATGTTAAGATTGCATGCAAGGATCCATACAACAGACCAGTAACATCAGCAATGTCATTGATTGTCATCTGATGATCCTCATTCACGAGCTGATGAATTTTCTCCCCATTTCCAGGGGTGATGCTCATGACAAGTCTTCCAGGGACGTTCTTCTGCTTTTGAAGTGCCTGTGCCACTTGAAACATTCCATATGATCCATTGCTTTGTTGCTGTAAGCTTACTGAAGCATGTTCAATGTCTTTGTAGCAGACTTCCCAAGTTGAATGCAAAATTTCACGTTGGCTCTTTGCTCTAACTTTCTGTCCATGACAAAAATAACAGACTACAGCTTACATGTGATCACAAATTTCACATGTTACAAAGTAAACACAGCAATATCACTCGACACACCGCCTCATGAAGGTCACTGCTAGCTGTCACTGCACACGCAACCATGTGCTGCCATCTGTTGGAACACTACAGAACAAATCTGGTTTCTTACATTGAGGTCAACTTTTCCTCTCATCCCTCTGGTGTCAATGAAATACCAGTAGAGTACTGGTAGAGGGTGGGGTGGGGTGGAATTATAACCCCTCCCCTCAAAATTGCTGGCCTTGTACTGAAATCAGAAACCACTTATAAAACTGTAGACAAAATTACAAAGTGTCAGACAATGATTTGCATATTTAGCTACTTTCCTTTATATTCTGAAATGAAGTCAAATATGTACTTCATCCTTCCCGAGCCAATAAAGAAAGTGTTGGAGTCTATATAATCAACTATGGCGAATCTCCAAAATAGGTGGCCTTGTATCACTTTTAGAAATCCATAATGTTGCATCTCTTGAATAATATAAATTACATGCAATATATGTGTAAGTGCAGGTGAGGCAAGAAGCTTGTTTCTCAGCCACCTATTTCTGGTTTCAGTCCCACTGTACAGCACCTTGGGCAAGTGTCTTCTACTGTAGTCTCGGGCCAACAAAAGTCATGTGAGTGAATATGGTAGATGGAAACTGAAAGAAGTCTATCATATATATAATTTAAAGTAAACAGAAAATAGAGAAATATTGATCAACAACAATTGACTTATTTTTTAATTCAATACAGACTGCATCCCATCTAACAGCTGTTTCTGCTTCCAATGTTATATGGAAGCACAAACAGCTTACTTTAAATTTGATTCCTGATAAATTCATGCTTATCTTTGTCATTAGCTGCAATCTATGAGCATAATATGCTTGCAGATGTATGTCCACTATTCCCAGAAACAACCTCGCTTTCAATTTCCTTGCTAACTTTGAACTCTGTACCTTTCTCAATTTATGGCATGTGCTCCAGGCAAGAGCTTTCCTTGCTACAATGTCTTTTTCAGTACTATGTGTCCATGCACCAAGGTATTTGAAATTTTCAACTACCGTCAGTATCTTACCATCTCTCACTTTCACTGACACAGGCATTTTGTGGTTGAAGTTCTGTTTTGTTTGCATTACAGTACAATCCTACCTTCCCCGATTCCTGTTCTAATCTGCTCAGCACCTCAGGTGCTTGATCTATCCTCTCTGTTAGTAATGCCAGGTCATCAGCATAATCTAGGTCAGTTACTATTACCACTTGATGCCTAAGTATCTTCATCATCATTCCTCTATGTATTGAATCAAAAGCCTGTTTTAAAGTCTACATAGATAATGATGGCCTTCCTGTTATGGCTCTTAACTCCTTCTGTCAATCTTCTAGGTTCGATAATGTGAGATGTTGTTGACTGTCCTGATCTGAATCCATTTTGACTTGGTTGCAATTGTTTATCTATCTTAGGTTGTATTTGGTTAAGTATCATCTTGTTGACCATTTTTGCAACAATGGATGACAGACTGATTCTTCTATAATTCCAAGTATCATTTAGGTCTCCAGTTTTAGGCAGTGGTAGCAATTCTATCTCAGACCATTGTTCTGGCTTCTCATTGTCATTTAGTAGTTTGTTTGCAAATTCAAGGATGATGTCTAAATCACATCTTTTTAGTACTTCTGGTGGGATGTTGTCAGGACCAGTTTGTTTTCCTGCTTTCAGGTTACTTGTAGCGCTTTCTATTTCTTGAAACATGGATGCTCACTAAAGCATTGTAGAATCAGTTGGACGGTTCCAAGGATGCTTAGAATGGTATGCAATGTCTCCTGAAAGAGGCATACAACAAACACCAACTTATACCAGAGACTACCAAAAGTAACATTGAAGATACAGCATAGAAGGTTGAGGCTAGCTGGACACTGCATCAGATACACAGATGAAATTGATAACAAGCTAGTGCTCTGGCAACCAACAGAAGAGAGAACCAAGAAAGGAAGGAGGAAGACGACCTATATCAACAGCTTGTTGGAGGATACTGGTATGGAAGGGGTACAGGAGCTGAGGACCATTATGGAAGATCGAGATGAATGGGGAAAACGTGGAAACAGTCTTGGGGCGTCCTATGGGACGACCTAGTGGAGATATGTATGTCCAGGGTTAACATAGGTAATCATACCGGTAGTATAAGGGATACTTTTATCCCTTAGACAGTTATCCCAACCTCTAACTCTTCTAACTTTATATATATGTGTGCATGTGTCTGTGTCCCCCATCACTGCCTGACAACCAGTGTTGGTGTGTTTGCATCCCCGTAACTTGGCAGTTTGGCAAAACAGACTGATAGAATAAGTACTAAGCTTAAAAAATAAGTCCTGGGGTTGATTTGTTCAACTAAAACCCTTCAAAGCAGTGCTCCAGCATGGCTGCAGTCAAATGACTGAAACAAGTAAAAGAATAAATTCCAGACAGACATTTCTTTAGAATGCCTTTTAGAATACTAATTATTATTATCATAACTTGTTTAGTTATCTATTTAACCACAAAGTTTTGCTTATTCTGTGTTATAGCAAAGTTATGAAATCCAGTTGTTCAATTCTGTTTACTCTTGCTCTGAATCTCGAAAATCCCATCTCTTCATTTGTTTGTCTGTTACCCACTATCTTATACAAAAGTTCCACTCTTTCCTTGACTGTAGCCCTAATTCTTGAAAATTTCACCCCTCTCCCAGTTTGTTACTCACTTGCTTTACCATGCTGATTGTTAATTAGTGGCTTTCACTTTGTATCCATGCTTCCTCAGCTTCAGCTAGGGGATAGGGTAATTACAATGTTTTGTTGTTCTGTGGTGTACCCTCCCAACCCTTCCAACTGTACCGGAAGTCATTCTCCTAAGCACCTCTATCAGTTAGCTATATAGAATGCTTCCCCTCCATCCCTATCTAGTGTCTATCTCCTGTTAAATGCAGTGATTATGAAGCGAATATAATGATGGTGAAGTGTATGCAGGTTGAAGCCTATTTGCATGTTTACGATGTCTGTCAAACGCACATGCGAGCTTTCTTTTCAGATGCATAATGCTGCTGTCCCCCATCCCAGGGTCTCACTAGCCCACACCTTTCGTGACCTAAGAGTTGGCACATTGAAAGGTAGGTCTGGTGAGATTATTGAAATGCTTAACAGAGGTGTTTAGATTTGTGTTGCATCCAGGAGGTAAAGTGGAAAGGAAGTTCTGCTAGGTTCCTCACAAACAAAGAAAATAGGCATAGGATTTTCTGGGTAGGGAGCAGTGACAGGGTTGGAGGCGTGGGTGTACTCCTTGTTGAGAAATGGATTGATAAGGTAATTAAGGTAATCAGTGTGTGTGATAGAATACTTAAGCTTAGACTAGCGCTGCAACATGGGATACCAACCATTATCTTGGTCTATGCCCATCAGCCAGGGCTACCTGATGAACAGAAAGAATTATGACACCCTCTTGCAGACTACCTTGTTGATGAATGACAGGGACCTTCTCTTTGTGGTTGGCGACTTCAAAGGGCATGCTGGACAAGATCCAGGGAACTTTCATGGTGCGCATGGTGGCAACGAATTTGGTTCCTGCAATGAGGAAGGAACCAGGCTACTGGAGTTCTGTGATGCAAATGATCTTATGATTTGTAATACTAAGAAGCCTGCCAGTCACCTGTTCAGGTACCAGTCCGGTGGGTACACTAGTCAGATTGACTACATTCTCGCCAGGAAATGAGAAAGATGGTTACTTATAAATGTCAAAATTTTCCCAGCTGAAGAATGCACCCTTCAACATAGGTTAGCAGTTAGCAACTTCAGGATCAGGGTTAAATGGCTGCTCAGAAGATGACCAGCATGGAAAAAAAGGGTCTGGAAGTTTAAGGACCCTCTGAATGGACAGAGTTAGAGACGTATCACTTGAAGCTTTTGACAAACAAAAGGAGGATATAACATCAAAATGTGGAGGACAACTGGAGGTCCCTATGGGACAACCTGTTCAGGGCTACTGACCAGATCTGTGGTTGGTGCAAAGTTCCCTCTCAACCCAAGGTGACATAGTGGTGGAACAATGCAGTTGACAGGGCCATTAAGAAAAAGAAACAGACATGGAAGGACTGGAAGTGTGGTTGTAGCAGGGAACTGTATCAGATAGCCAGAAGGGAAGCTAGGAGACAGGTTTATTTAGCCAGAGGGGAAACAGATAAGAAATTTGCCATTGTTCTGTGTCATGAGGACCAGAAACTAAGTGTTTTGAATTGCAAGATAGTGTGTGAGAAAAAATCGTGATGACATAGGAGAGAAATGAGTCCACAATAGATGATGGCTTACTTGCATTTAACGAGGCTGCAAAGAGAGAGACTTGGAGACACCACTATGAAAGGTTGTTAAATGAAGAAAATGAATGGGAGAAAGAGAGTCTGCCGAATGTCAACCCAACAGAGGGACCAGCTATCTGAACTGACAGTAGCTTGGTAGATAAAGCAATTAAGGGTATGATAACAGGAAAAGCCCCCAGCTCATCATAAATCATCACTGAGATGCTTAAAATATCTGGCAGTGTAGGCTATAGTCTAATCACCCCTATAGTTAACCAGGTGATACATGAAGGAGTCGTACCCAATGACTGGTGTAGCAGCACCATAGTCAACTGCTACAAAGGTAAAGGTGACACGTTAGATAGAATTACAGAGATATCAAATTGTTGGTTCAGGCGATAAAAATCACGGAGAGGGTCATAGCCTAACTAATTAGGAAGAGAGTTAGTTTAGGTGAGATGCAGTTTGGATTTGTGCAAGGGAGAAGCACCACTGATGATATATTTCTGGTAAGACAGTTGCAGGAGAAATTCCTAGCCAAAGATAAACCTCTGTACTTGGCTTTTGTCGACATGGAGAAAGCCTTTGACAGGGTCCCTTGATCCCTTATCTGGTAGGCAATGCAGAAACTAGAAATACATGAGTGTTTGGTGAGAGCTGCACAAGCCATGTACAGGGATGTTGTTAGTAAGGTGAGGGTTGGCAATGAGTAGAGTGAATAATTCAGGGTACAAGTAGAGGTTCAAAGATCAGTGTTCAGTCCCCTCTTGTTCATCATAGTCCTCCAGGCAATGATAGAGGAATTCAAGACAGGCTGCACCTGGGAGCTCCTCAATATTGATAACTTTGCTCTAATACTTGAGTCACTACCAGAACTAAAAGTTTCAGGTGTAGAAGCAAGGTCTAGAATCGAAGGACCTTAAAGTTAACCTAGCAAAAACCAAAGTCATAATAAGTAGGAAGGCAGACAAATCACAAATCCTGGTAGAAAAGGCGTAGGTAGAAATTCCATAAGATTTATCTGGTGTAAGCAATGAACCCATAAGAGATGCAGCAATATCAAAGGAAGGTTAACTGGGAAGATAGTTTGCATGTGTAGAAGATGCACAGGTGAAATAAACCCCAAAATGTACGGGAAACATTCCATCACATGCCAAGGGAAAAACTAGAAGCTCCCATTACCTAGGTGACCAAGTCAGTAGCAGGGGAGGAAGCTCTGGTAGTGTAGCTGCTAGAATAAGAATAGGCTGGGTAAAGTTCAGAGAGCTCCTACCTCTGCTGGTAACAAAGGGCCTCTTGCTCAGAGTGAAGGGTAGACTGTATGATGCCCGTGTTTGAACAGCTATGTTACACAGTAGTGAAAGATGGGCTGTGACTGTTGATGACATGCATAGGCTTGAAAGAAATGAAGCTAGAATGCTCTGCTGGATGTGTAATGTCAGTGTGCATTCATGACAGTAGGCACCCTGAGAGAAAAGTTGGACATAAGTATCAAATGTAGTGTGCGAGAGAGACGACTGTGCTGGTATGATCATGTAATGTGTATGGATGAGGACAGCTGTGTGAAGAAGTGTCATGCCCTAACAATGGAGGGAACCAATGGAAGTAGACTCAGGAAGACATGGGATGAGGCAGTGAAGCACGACCTTCAAACTTTGGGCCTCACAGAGGCAATGAAAAGCGACCGAGACCTTTGGAGATATGCTGTTTTTGAGAAGACCTGGAAATCCAAGTGAGATTGTAATCATGGTCAATGCCAGTGTTGCATAACTGGCCCATTTAAAAGCACCCTACAATCATTGGCCAATATGCTATGCTTGTGAAGACCTGTTGAATCGATTCACAAATTGTAGTCATGGCCAATGCAGTGCCGCCTGACTGGCACCCATGCCTGTGGCATGTAAAAAACACCACTTGAGCATGGCCGATGCCAGTGCCGCCTGATTGGCACATAAAAAGCACCATTTGAGCATGGCCGATGCCAGTGGCACCTGATTGGCTGGCTCTCATGCCAGTGGCACATTAAAAGCCCTCACTACACTCAAAGTGGTTGGTGTTAGGAAAGGCATCTAGCTGTAGAAACTTTGCTAAATCAGACTGGAGCCTGGTGCAGTGTCCCAGCCTTCCAGTTCTCAGTCAAACCATCCAACCCATGCTAGCATGGAAAGCAGATGTTAAACGATGAGGAGTAAAAATTACACTTCACAGATTATTCTTCCAAATTCCAGTATTTTCATTTATGTCAGCATAGGAAATAATCATATACAACAAAATAGGCTGGATGCACTTCCTACTGCTAATTATTCAGCTTTAAAACACTGGAAAGAAAAACTTACTTTGCTTATCTGGGAGTCGTGACTTTTTTTCAAGAGCACAAATCAGTGTTTATAGTATGGTTTGAACTCACAACTGTGTATCCAGTAATCCAGCAACATTAACTTTTCAACTAGTATGCTTTCTATTAAACTATAAATATAAAATAGAAATTTGATCCTTACGCAATAACACCAAAAATACATTTCTTACAGAAACGATGGCCACATTTTGTCTGCATTGGTTTCGACATCAAAGCTAAACAGATGGGACAAATGAATCTCTGATTTACATTCTTTAAACTTAATTCAAACTCTTCCTCAAAAGTGTGTGACATCATCTGCAATAGCAAAATATAACAATCTAAAGCTGTGATAGCTTTTAAGACTAATCATAAGATTTAGATTCATGGTGTTAAACTGACAAAAGAAGCAAATCACCTTTTAATAGTACTTTAGTAAAAATCCCAGAAGAAATGGTATGAACTCCTAAACAATAAGATGAAACACAGTAAACAGGAAATTTGTCTGGAATGGTTTGATCTTAGACTCAATGAGTTAACAGTTAAATGCTTTAACAAGGCAACTTTTTAACCACAGTGTCAAATTAAAAAGACAAGATATTTTTAGAATATTCTATTAGCATGCCCTATATAATGGATCTGCTCAACCAAACAATATTAATTATAAGTCTCAGGAAATTAGAAATCGAAACCATTGCTTCAGTCATCAAATTATCCATCATAAATAGAGCAGCAAGCTGGCAGAATTGTTAGCATGCTGGACAAAATGATTAGCAGCATTTCATCTGTTTTTGCGATGTGTCCCAATTTTAGTGAGGCTGACTTTGCCTTTCACGGTCAATAAAGTAGCCCTTTCATCCTTTTGGGGTCAATAATGTACCAGTCAAGCACTGTGATTGATGTAATTGACTAGCCCACTCCCCTAAAAAAAAAAAATTCCAGGCCATGTGCCAATAGTAGAAAGGATTATTATAAATCTAAATATTACTCCGGTTCTTAAATTCAAAGTTAAACTACAAACCCTGCAATGCTCCTATATATATATATATATATATATACACATATATATATATATATATATATATATAAAAGACATCAAAAGAAAGAAAGAGACCTTGATATTATGTAAATAGAGGAATTTATCTGTAAATAATGTGACAATTATTTGGTAGCCATGATAAAGCTTCGAGTTTTGGATGCCGGGGTGGAAACCCACGCCACCATCTATTCAGTTATCTGGCCAGATAACTGAAGAGATAGCGACGTGGGTTTCTGCCCCAGCATCCAAAACTTGGAGTTTTATCATGTCTACCGAATAATTGTCACATACCATTTTATATATATATATATATATATATATATATATATATATATATCTCATTTATACACAATCCTTGTATTCTCATATACACACACACAATTAGAGAGTGCCCTTAGCTATGATAATCTTGTAGCAACCATGTGCCTCAAAATCTTCATACGTTAGGTGAAAGTAGTGAACAGGTCATAATGACCAGCACAGACAGATGTCCTGGTGAACAGGTGATAAATCTCAGTTATAAATGTACAAATCAGCACAAATAAATAGTTCCAAGGTTCACACAATAGATATGAATAGAAAATTATTTCTTGATGTCCACAATTGAAGTCAGTGAGCAAAGATGTGACAGTCACTTCTGTGTAATTGTAGGTTGTGTACATCACAGATCAGTATCTGGCTCAAATGGGGATATTGATATTGCAGCCTGTTTGTCTAGGCTGAAAATGAGTATTAAAAAAAAAAAAAAAAAAAAAAATCTATGTTTCTCCTATGAGATTAAATTTACATGCCATTCCTTCATTTCCTAGACAACAAAATTGTAGATGAATCATCTTCACACCAAAACATCAGGATACTCGCAATCGCCTGCTTATCCTTCAATTTTGGCTTTTAATATTTCTCAACCAGATTCCCTACCCCTAAGAAAGAAAGAGATATTCAATTAGTTACAAAATGTAGAGAGAGAGAACAAACTATATATTAGAAATATACCTTTTGGGGCTACTGGACACACTGTTGCTGTGATTAGAGAGACGAGAAAGAAAACACTATTTGTTCCACTATACTATTTTCATTACCAAATGAAAGTTCTTTTTACCATTTCAAACCGAAGTTATACTTTCTTTCAAAATTCGAAGTTTTCCCCCCACACATCTACTTGATTAAGTCACAGGTCCAGTAACCAGTCGCAGCTAAATGTCATTTAAATTGTGCCGTATGGCATGCAGGGGTAGGGGATTAAAAAAATTTGGAAAACAGATTTTTGAAAAAAAATATTCCAGAATGAGGGATATTATATGAGGGGGGGGGGTATTCATTAAATATTTCCTCTGATCCACTTCCGATTATTGCAGGAAATGGCACTTGCACAGACAATCATATACGTTTCTACATGTCACATTGTAGATTGCAGCTTTCCACTAATATTCGTTTGTTTTTTACGGCTGCTGAAGTGGACTAGGGTGTTATAATGAGGGCAGTTGAACACAGATCAGTGATCAGGTTCTTATACTTGAAAGGTTGTGAACCAAAAGAGATTTTCAATGAGATGAAAGATTATGGTGACAATGAACCATCATACGACGTAGTCAAGCACTGGCATCGCCAGTTCAAATGTAGTCGGACATCATGGAAACTGCTTCTGTTCCTGGACGAGCACATTCCACCATCGATGACGACACCATCCATAAAGTGGAAGTCGGTATTTTGGAGGATCACCACATAACTATTTGGCCACTAGCCCATGAAGTGAAGTGCAGGGTCCGTGGAAAAAAATCATTCATGACCATTTGCACATGCAGAAGTTGTCTGCACGATGGATTCTCTGGATGCTCACTCCTTTTCAGAAGCAGAAATGTGTCGATTGCTCCCAGGGTCTTTTGACAATGTGCAAAAAAAAAAAAAAAAACATTTTTGGCAGACTGGTTACACAGGATGGTTCTCAGCTGCACAAATTACAGGGTACCATCAAAGCAGAGAGGTATGGTATGCTGACCAAAGTCCACCTCCTCCAAGACAATGCCCCAGTTCACAGTGCGCATGTTACCCAGATGAAAGCACAACTTCTGCAGCTATTAAATCCTTCTTCATCCTCCTTACTCTCCTGACTTCGCACCATCTGACTTCCACCTCTTTCCAGTCTTTTCTGAAAAGGAAGCACTTTTCGGATGGTGATGAACTTATTTCCGGAGTAAAGTCTTGGCTCTAGATGCAACCTACCGATGTCTACAGACGAGGTCTTCACAGCTGCATAAAGCAATGGAAGAAGTGTATCACCATTGGTGGCAGCTATATAGAAAGGGACTAATAATTATGCCAAGTTTCGTTTATCCCAGTCCTTCGGAAGTAGGTCAGGGGAAATCTTTAATGAAACACCCATTGTGAAAAGACGAATAATAGCGGGAGGAAAAAAATTGATCATGACAACTATTCCAAAAGTTCAGTAGAACGTGGAGCGGGGTTTAAACGTTTGAGAAAACGGATTTTTGATAAAAAAAAATTTTTTTTAAATGCAAATTACGAGTGTTTTAGGGGATAGATACAAAATCTCCAAGACATTTTATCATTATTATTATTATTATTGTTATTATTTTTATTTTTTTTTTTTTTTTTTTACACAACTTTCAGAAAAAGATATTTCTAGATGAAATTTTCTTCAAGATCCATTTTTTTTTATGGCGTTGATTCCGATTATATCGGCAACAATTTTTTTGGGATGGAGCTTCGGATAATTCACAGGTGCCAATTTTGCCTCCCTATAACTTTCAGATAAGATGGATATTTTTTAATGAAAATTTCTAACACCATTCAAATTGTATAGATTGCGATTATATCGGAATTTAATAGGGGGGGGGGGGGTCGGTGGGTACGCACATACACATGCTGACGTACATCCCATCTCGAGAAAATGAAACTTTTAATTTAGGAAATATTATTTAATGGGTATTATGCGCGAGCCCACTAAGTCTCCCCCCCCCCCCCACCAAATTCGGATATGTAATCTGCACTATCTAAAAAGCATATGGAGAAAATTTCACTAAAACCATTTTTCTGAAATTTGTAAGGAAATAATGCGGTCTTGTGCATTATCTGAAATAATCATCCCTCAAAAAAGAAAAAAAAAAAAAAAATCATAAATACTGATATAATTGGCATCTATACTATCTGAGAGATACTGGTAAAATATTTCAGTAAAACAGAAGTTCGTTTTTCTTTAAGTTATCGGGGAAATAAAAGTCGTGGTGGGTGAACGCTTCTGTTTTAGTATGCTGTAGATTTTAAAATGAAGACAAATATAGAAAAATCAAGAAATTCCATCTTATTCAAGATCTTAGCTATTTTATTGTCAGAACATACGAAAGCACTTCACACTATGAGATAAACTTGTCGAAAACGTTCGTTCACAAAACGTCATCGAACATTATTTCTTTTACGTTTCTTTTTCTTTTCCGAAAGAAACGTTTCAAATATTATTAGAGAATAAATTATGTAATTGTACATTAAATATATTTAATCAGCTAAGTATTGCTTGATACAATAGCCACAACAGAATGGCGTTGTAATAGCGATGAAACAATTATGTATGTTCTTAAGTTCCATCTTAGACAAACGAAATGGAAAGCATATAGCTTAAAAGGGTGTTTGTAGGCGATGGGATCCTACGAAGGGTCAGTAGATATCTAACGGGCTAAAAAAAAAAAAAAGAAAAGAAAGGATCTTTTCCTTTTGGCCTGCACATAGAAAAAATAATTTTTTGTAACTAAACACTTTCAAATTTCGTATACTGGTAGAATGTGTCATTTAAAACATCATTTACTCTTGGCGTTTTTATTCGGTTTTAAATCATTGTCAAATGTTAAAAATATGACGGGTCGGAGGAGATTAGTAACCGGGGTAAAAGGAGTAATTTCCGATTTATTTTCTCCCTACCCGTTTGAAATTATTACATTGCATCATCATTTTGCACTTTTGCATCATCTTTAGAAGTAAAAACTGGCAGCATAGTTAAAGTTAGGAGGTTCGAGCAGAGTTAGAGGACAGGTACTTTTTCCAAATTTTTTTCAGCAACTTCGACCCGATTGTAATTGAGGTTGCTAATAAAATATCTGGAGGATTTTAGGTGTTTAACAATATTCTTTTCTCTGTTGGATTCCAAGTCAATTTCATTCTCACACTGTCTAATTTGATAATTTTCGGCTTTCAAAAAAAAAAAAAAAAATGTCGAAGATGAAGTAAAATGAGCCATGACTAATTTCAATAATTTCTCTTTGCCAAAATAGTTCCTCATTTATTATTTTACTCAAAATAGACCAACATGTATGTATCATAGAAAACAAAAGTGAATGAAATTAATATTAGTGAATAAGAGTTTACCTATTCGAAGAAAAACCAAAACAAAATATTTCTGAAACAACACTTAAAGACTATAAAATATCAAAACAATAATAAAGAAAAAATCTAAACATGCTAAAAATAAAATATTTACAGACAGAAACGTTTTAATATAATGATGGTTCCAAGAACAGCTGCCATTAAAAATAAAATTAACTGAGGAGGCCACAAATCAAGATAACAGGACATAGCGAAAGATGTGATTTAAGAGGCTAGCTTTCTAGTCCATCTTTAGATACAAAATGGCTAACCTCGAACAACTTTCAAAAAACCTTGATGTAATTGAGGTCTCAAGGTTTCTTTTATACTTAGGAATTACTTGTCAATTCCTAAGCTACTGTATGCGTCGTTCCTCCAATACTTTGACGACCTAATCTTCTGGAAACTCGAAACTTGGTCAATGTAAAACTCTCCCTACATTCCCGCGACCAAACTGCTTTGCACAAACGGTTTGGGGGTCTAGGTCTGCGCAAGCGTTCGTCTCTATCTCTTCCCTGTTTTCTTTCCTCCATTCACGCTTGCTGCCCTTTGGTAGATGGGTGAAGTTCTATCACAGTGGAGAGAGCAGTATTCTAAAAGATGTACGTGTTTATATGTTATATATGAAAATAAAAAACAAAGATGCAAAAAAAAAAAAAAAAGGCTCATTGAATTCAAAATTATTCCAAGATTTTAGAAATATATAAGACATTTAAGAAATAATTATACAAAATACATGAATTTACACAGACTTCCGATGAAAATTGTACAAATACATTACCAAAACTCAATTACTTAACACAATATTCTTCGAAAATGTCTCAGCTGATTGTCCACGACAAAGAATATTTTCTACTGTTTCCCATTAAACATCTTATACGTCATGAGAATTCCGTTATTGTTTTCTTTTCTTTTCTTTTCTTTTTTTTTTTTTTTTGTAAAAGATTCTTCTTCACAGATTTCTGGGTTCAAATTCGATTATTTCCCCCCAACTAATAAATAGTCTATTTTACTACATTTCTAGCAAAACATTAAAAAAAAATTTTCATTGCTAGATTCGTTAGTGAAATTATATTTAAAATTTTTTTTTTTTATATTTGAAAATCCAAATTTATTTCTAATCGACCAGAAATTCATTTTTCCTTAATTGTAACATCATTGAATTATAAATGAGAATGAAATTAAAAGTCACATTAACAAATGGTTGTATTTTAAAATATCTGAGAACTTTCCAACATTCAATGTATTTCCAATCCAAATTCATACATTGTCTCTGAATAGTTTGTTGGTTTGAATTCTGATAAAATGGAAATTATGGAAGAACCGTTGACGAATCTGATTATACGGAACTCAACTTCCAATCTTTAAAGCCATTCTTGCGCCCAAACTATTACAACTTCACAAATTGTCTTTCGAGATTTTTGTGGAATACTTATGTGGGGAGGTGGTGTAGTATTTCAAAAGTGTTCATAAGTCAGGACAAAATAAGTGCACTTGCGATTGATAATTCACCTTTACGCACTTGGTTCTTCAGCAGGAAACTATTTCATAACAATCAATCAATCATCATCTCATCTAGGTCGTCCCATAGGACGTCCCTGACAGTTTGAACGCCGCTGTCATCACCATCACCACCACCACCAACAACAGCCACAACAACAAAACTAATACCGCAACGCCATATACCATTACCGCCACCATAGACATCAACTCTGCCGTCAACACCAACACCACTACTACAACAACTTCTGCTGCTACAGCTACCTCCTCTGCTAACGACACCACCACCAGTACCACTACCACCAGTGACAACAGCAACAAAAACAGATCAAATTTTGCAGAAGCCTTAAAACAAAAAGAAGAGACCATACTACACTTCACAACAGAACAAATAAAACAAAGTCCCTCTTAATTCAAATATTGTATTAAAATAAGCCACAACAATAAAAATTGCATTAAAAGACATCCATTTCTCTATATATTATGAGGAAATACAATCACTCTCTCTCTCTCTCTCTCTCTCTCTCTCTCTCTCTCTCACGCACAAAAAGATGTACGCATATATATTTATGGCAGAAGATAAAGAATACGCACACCAGTGTTTAGGGTCAGGGTTATGCCAAAAACGGGTGGTGTACGTATTCTTTACCTCTGCGTATTTATGTATGCGTATATGAATGATGTGTGCGTGAAAGAGAGAGAGAAAGAGAGAGCGAGTGAGTGACGCTTACACATACATGCAAAAAAATTCATACATTACAACACACACCTTCACTTACTCGCTCACTTTCTCTCTCTCTCTCTCTCTCTCTCTCTCTCACACACACCTTCACTCACTTGCTCACTTTCTTTCTCTCTCTCTCTCTCTCTCGCACACACACACGTCCATTTCGTATACACGTACATCTTTCACTTTCTCCTCTCTTTTACTTTCTCCTCTCACTTCAAAGCAAATGTCACCTTTTATCTTTATCCTCGTTTTCAATTTCTGCTCTCTTCAAAGCATAAATAAATTAAAGCAATTTTACGGAAATTAACAAACAATCATATGATCCCATATATGTCGAGTTGACAACTTTGTTTCTTCAAACAAAAGAATGCCAGAAAATAACTTCCTTTCACACACACACACACACACATGCACACATACGCATACGCACACTCTAAGTAAAACTTCTGTGCTAATTATGCTATTTCTTGCCGTGTGCACGTGCAAATTTAAAGCTCAAATCCAATTGAAATGATCTTTTTCTATTGTGTAATTTGTGTTAGTGATGAGTGTATTTAAAACCTGATCATCGATATAAACTTAAAAGAAAGGTTTCCCAGAAATCCTGTCCTTTACCTCTTCTTTCTGGCATGTCCGTGGTGACATTTCCACCCCAACCTTATTTTTTTCCCTAAATTTCTTCTGATTCCTATGTTTGCGACACAGGGCATTAGGATTTCACCCACAAAATATGTTCTCAATATTTGAATTTTCTCCCTCTCCACACCAAATTCATTTTTTACTTTTTTTGAAATATTTTTTCTTGGTAATCCATGGAGAAAGAACAGAGAGTAGGAATCTTTAAGAATTTTACCCATCACCTCACCACTTTCAAAAAGCTACACACTCCCAATGTTTCACTTTTAGCCTTTTGGAAAGTGGGAAAGTTTCTTCAGAAATAATGTCGTTTACCTGTTGTTTCTAGCAAGTCGGATTTTCTGGTGGTGGTCTGGTATTTATTAAGTTTGCTATTTCAATAGAATTCTACGCATGCGAGAAACATCAGACAAAAGTGAAAGCGAGTAGGTGATGGTTGAGCGAGGTGGGGGAAGAGGCACTGAGTGTTTCTTTAAGAAAAATTAAACTATAAAAAATATATGTATTTCCCAGATTCGTAATCTCTGTATTTTTCTACGTAAATAACAAAAAAAAAAAAAAAAATTTGAAATAGTTACAAATAAAAGAAATTGCAGTGAGAATGGGGGAAAATTAAAATTTTGAAAACGTGATTTCGGGACAAAATCAAATTAACCCCCTTTTATAGGATGAAACAATACATTAGAACAGAAAACGCTTTCATGCAAACCCATGCAAATTATACCCTCCCCCTTCACTTTTAGACAAACAATAACTTTCATTATGCCACCAATTATATATCAGCTGTGCTGATTCTGCCCATAAGAAAGGAGCAAATAATAAAATGAGGTTGTAGGTCATAACACCAGAGCAACGCCATGATGCATTGCTAGTGTATTTTTCTATAATATAAATTGGACATGAGCGATTTTTGTATTCTTTCTTGTCTTGAGGTTCACAGCCAAACGGCTGGGTGGATTCGAGTGAAAATGGCACACATGTGGAGACGGGTGCACAGATTGGAATGCGGTTTATATCTTTTTTTCCTAGCCCCCATACTTATCGAGAAAATCGATTAGAATTTTTACTAATGGAATTCCCCTCTTTGTTCCGCCATTAAAACAACCAGTTGCTCACACAGCCGGCATATACCATTTCACTAACAACAAGGGACGTACAGGATGACAGTCAGCCAAAACTTTCGCTATGCTGTCTCTCTTCTTTCACCTCTTTGCGGGGTTAATATTCTTAATCTTTAATTACAGTTTCTCATTCAAACTACATAAAAGGCAGAATTGTCGGATTAAGACAGTAGGGTGTTTTGAGGGATATTTGGCTGCTATTTCTTCCAGGTTTAGCCACCATGTAGAGGTCAGAACTTAATTTTCATTCACATATTTGCATTTCAAAAATTTAACATATTCTTTTCCATAAATCAACTATCGTAAACACATACACAAGCGCAAGCACGCACGCACGCACACACACACACACACACACACACACACACACACACACGTCCATTTCATATATCTTCTTTCAATTTCTGCTCTCTGCAAATAAAATTTTTACAAAGGAATTAATGTATAATTTCTTTCTATGTTCATAATTAAATCAATGTTTTAATGATTAGACAGATGTCCACTAGAATAGCTCCCAGAAATAGACAAATTCGTACATGAAGCTGTTTTCTGACAAGGGGGTGGGGGAATCAGGAAATTTTCATACAGCTGGAGGCTTCAATCGAAACAAGGGGCCCGAAATGATAAGGTTGAGAAACGCTGTTATAGATTATGCCTAACCGAAAACGATCACAGCCACATAATCCTAACAGACCGGGCGAAACCGGGTTTAGCTGCTAGTATATATATATATATATATATATATATATATATGGCCTAAAATTTTTTTCCCTGAAGACGTGTGTAAGGCAAATTATATGTTTGACTTAAATTTGACAGTCAAATATAGCCTTATACAGAAATGTTGACATAGGAATAAATTTAAATAATAATGGATATTAGAGTCAAAACTCTCTTTTAAATTTAAAACTTTGGATATATAACCAAAGAGAACGATCCTTAAGGAGTCTACTTTAGACTTTTTGCGGTGAAATCTCTTGCTATATTAGTAACGATTACATGTTTTTCTATGAACAAATATATACTGCCACTCGTCTTATAGTAGACACAGCTACCTAATCGTTTATCAATGAAGGTTTTTAACATCGACGCATCCATGAAAGACATCCTTATTCCACCAAAAAAGATCTATATTAAGCAGCTCATCCAAAAAACACATTCTTTTATAAACAGAGTTCGATGGAGGGCACACTTTTTTGATAAAAAAGAACAACCCAATAACATGTCTAAAGATGAATCAAGATACAAGAGATTATTTAAGTCTAGAAGGAATCCGCCATATAACCACAAATTAGACAAATTTGAAGAAGACATTTTGTCTGTAGTCAAGAACATTAAATTTAATAAATCATCAAACATGAACCAGCAGTTAAGACATCTAGAAGGAATCACTAAGGAAATAAGGAACACTGACAGAATTCTGGTGAAATCTGACAAAACAGGAAACATTTATAAATTAACCAGACAAAACTACAAAGATTTACTGAAAAAAGAAATTGAAAAGAGTTATAAGGTAACAAATAAAAATACACTTAAGAAGCAAAATATGGAAACCAAAGAGACAATGGAAAAATACAACCTAACAGATAGGACGGAACTCTTGATACCAAAAGAACCGAGATTCATTCTTAAAGATCACAAAATGAATTTTTGGACACAACCATCCTTAAGGCTTATCTGCCCAACAAAATCGGACATAGGGATACTAAGTAAAAATATCATTAATAAGCACATAACTACAATAGTTGATAAGTTGAAGTTAAATTTATGGTCAAGTATAGACCAAGTCATCAGATGGTTTAATTCTATTGAGGACAAGAAAAATACTAAATTCATTCAATTTGATATAGCTAATTTTTATGCATCCATTAACCCGATCATATTGAATAAGGCAATATGTTTTTTTCACAAGAAGGCTGGGCTTACTAGAGAAGAATTTAAAGTGATATCAGCTGCTAGAAAATCTTTTTGTGAGTTTTAATGATAAGGTATGGATACGTAAGGATACACCAGATGCTTTCGATGTCCCCATGGGGAGCTCTGACTCAGCACAAATAGCTGATATGGTGGGTTCCTTCATTCTTTATGAATTGAATGATCAATTTCCTATGATTAGGGGAGGTCTATATAGGGATGACTGTCTTCTATATATAAGGAATAGCTCCAACCAACAACTACAGAGGATTAAGGGTAGACTGGCTAGATTTTTTCGTAGAATGGGGATGAACATCATTTATGAAGACGATATTTCTGTAGCAAATTTCTTGGATGTGACATTAGATATTTAAAATGAGACATATAGACCATATCATAAACCTCTAACTAACCTAAAATATATAAATAAGTGGAGTAACCATCTTAGAAAAATTATTGATAATTTAGTTTAAAATATTTCATTAAGACTCTCCAGATTATCTGCTAATGATAAGGTTTTTGATAATGAAGCTCAATTCTATAATTCGGCATTAAATAGGGCAGGATACAAAGAGAAGGTTTACTATATTGAAACTGATAGTAACAACGTTAAGACAGATAAGAATAATAGGTATAAGAATAAACTTAGTGGAAATAAGGAAGAAAAACCTAGGAATTTCCATAAACGTAACATAGATAATTTTAAATTTTAAAAGAATTATACTAGTGACTGTGATAATACTAAAGATGATAATGTTTGGTTCATAGTCCCTTTTGGTAGGAATATTAAATCTAACTTGATTGCATAGTTTAGAGAAGTGATAAGCAGACATTTCCCAAAGAATTCACACTATGGTAAAATTATTAATACACATACCATTAGATTTGGTTTTTCAAACACTATGAACTTAGCCCAAATAATTGCAGCTCATAATTTTAAAATACTTAAATCAAAAGAAATAGGGGTGGATAGCGATATGAACCCTGATATAAATGATAATAATAATAATAGCGGTATTAATAATAGTGGTAATGGTAATGATAATCGAAATTTGATTACAGTAACAGAGGTCAACCCCAGAAGATTGAAGTTTGAAGGCCCTAATGCGAGAGTTAGAAATGTAGTTTATCTATGTAAGGTAAGGACTCAGACAGATGTTAGCCGATACCTGGGGTGCACTTCGGGACAAATCTGTAAAAGATTATCTAATAGTACTTTTAGAGATAGAAGTAAAATAGCAAGCACTAGTCTTAGTAAATTCATCTGGAAACTGAAAGAACAAAAAAAGCAATATTCGTTAGAATGGTCGGTCATCGGGAGGTCGTTCCCGTACGACAAGGGTAGGAGATAATGTTCGTTATGTAATTTAGAACTACATTTCATATTATTCTCTAAGGGTAAGTTGATAAATAAACTAACAAATAATGCTCTAAGATGTACACATTTTCCAAGACACACATTTCGCTAGTTTAAATAAATTGCAATATGACCGGGTATTATAGTACATTATAGTATAATATTTGGTCTTAAGACAGGCCATATCAATGTATAATTTACCAATAGCAGTTGTTGTTTTTGCTTAAGCTTCTAGAGATAATATAGTATAGATTTCCATTGTAATAGAGGATTGTTTATAACTTATCAATAAAATTATTAATATTATTGATAGTATTATGAGGGGTTGTCTCCCCTTAACGGACCTTTATTCAAGAAGGAACTTATTTAACGAGTTATTTAAGGACAAATTTGAATATGGACTGGACTTAGAAACGATGTTTTGGTATTTACCTCTTGTTCTTGATTTTTTGTTTGTTCTAAAAATTTTTTCCTGAAGACGTGTAAGGCAAATTATATGTTTGACTTAAATTTGACAGTCAAATATATCCTTATACAGAAATGTTGACATAGGAAATGTTGACATAGGAATATGGATATATATATATATATATATATATATATATATATATATATATATATATATATATATATATATATATGTTGTTACTTCCTGGATCCGCTTTGGGGTCTGGGACACGCATCCTTTGTGCTCCCATCCCACGCCTCCCAGAATAAGTTTGTCGCGTACGCTTTAAGGGATACTTTTCTCTCTCTCTCTCTCTCTCTCTCTCGGTTATATATACATGGATACGGACGTAGTGGATAACAGCTAGCCTTCGGCCGCACCTTTGGACCCTGTTGTGTCCATCACTCTAATTGGTTGGTAGTGGCGCATTTTGTCTCCTGTTCTATTGCGCGCCAAGATGCAACCCAACCAATCGCAGCCTCCAGATAAGGTCGCGTAAGACAGTCTTTTCTGAACCCCAGTTTGCGCCGACAGTATATTATAAAAGCCAGCTTTTCACCGTCCCATATGTCAGTTCAGCTCCAGACCATCTGAGGTCTAGCCACTAACCACAGAGCACACAGCCAGTTCCAGCGACGACACAACAGTAACTACATGGAGACACTTCGATACTTCGTCCAGCAGCTTACGGCAAACTCCATCTTCGTCGCCACCATCACATTCTTAACTACACCAACTTCTCTATGTACACACCAATCAGCAACGCTCGCACAGGTTCTATCTCCACACTGTTTGTGAATTGCTTCACCATGGTTAACAGCGAATACAACCTGCGAGAACTCCTGTACCAAGTAGCGGGAAGGTTGCCTCCTGAACAACAGTGTGGCCGTTTCTGAAATTAGTGGGAGCGAACACATAAAAAAAGGCACTGTGACACATACCAAGCAATTTTTAACTCTTTTCTCTCATTTTACATTATTACGCGAATTATTTCATTAGTTATGACATACATCGAGGATTCCTAACGTGGAGCATTCGCCCCACCGGTGGGGCCTGGGAAAATTGTGGTGGGGTGTGAGATCCACAATTTTTTCTTTTTTTTATAACTGAGGCATGGAACTGAGAGTTTTTTTCCACAGCAAATTCACTACACCTATACTCAGCCTAGCCAAATCAATCCTTCCAACTAAGCATACTGTGTGAAGACTGTTTGCTACAGTATTCTAATGCCCTAGTGTGAATATTTCTTTAAGGAAAGTACTTAATTAGGAGAAGTCGATAAATTATTTATCTTTTAATGTATTTTATACAAATGGCATGGCGATTTGCTATAAAGAAATTGTCTATGGTTGAAAAAATGATTTTACTCATGTCATACATAATTGTATTCTACATTCAATAATTTCATGTCTCAGTAACCATGTCATTGTGTATTAAACTTACAACTACTGCTATGGGCGTGACGTGAAAAAATGAAACTCCAGTGCCGCGAAGTTATGACGTCAGAGTTTGTTTTGGTTCCAGATATTAGCGGCTACCAACACATCACAGGAAATTGAGCTGATAGTTGGTCAAATAAAGTAATTTCTCCAGGACGTTCTTCCAAGGCCATGCAATTATAAAAAGTGATTCGATTTTTATCGCACAAATAAACTAAAGAGCTTTTTAAAAGTGGTTGAAAAGGCGCCAATTTTGAAAAATGTGCTCGTGGGGAGTACTCGCTCCCTATCAGCTACACAATTGCTCCTGGAGCTTAATCTGAAGGAAGGACCGCTGTCACTGTTATGCATCAAACAACAAAGCCAAATTCAAATCCTTCCCTGAGGAAATCACTGTAATTTTAAATGCAACCAGACCATGTCCTTTGTCCTACAAGGAGACTTCTATGTACATGTTGGCACTAATCACCAGATGTAGAAAGGAATGATTCGGAGGAACGGCAACCCTGAACTCAGTACGAATGGAGAGGCCTTACTAGATTTCTGTGCTGGTAATGGACTCTCTTTTATGAACACCTTCCTAGTATACACACATACATTAATAATAGGCAGAAATTACAGAGTGACAATGGCCAAATTCGTGTTTGATAAGTGCCAATGATATATATACATATATGCCGATGATATATATATACATACATATATGTGTAAAAAAACTCTCATCACGCAATCGAACCAATGAAAGAGCCTCTTCCTGGTCGCTCGACACGCTAAAAATAGCAGCCAAAGTATCCCCCTACCTAAATCACACGCCCATTATACGTAATGTCCTAGATTATCCCTAAAAAGATGGTTTGCTGAAGGTTGGAATGTTTTTGATGATAGGTTTGCTGTATCAGGGTTGATTTGAGGCTAAATAACAACAAAATTATGGTAAATTTCTATATTAACACCCGCACGATTTTCCCTAAGAAAAAAAAAAAAACAAACTTGGATTTTATGCGTGGAATCAAATACCTTGACCTCCTAATATGCTGCAAATCCCTTATTTTGGTTCGGAAAAAGGGGGGGGGGCGCCGCCCCACCTCCATCCCGGAATCATTGGAAATTTTTTTTCCGTTGAATGAATTTCTGTGACCTTCTAATATGCTACAAAACCATTTTTGGGGTCCGAAAAACGGGGTGGGGTTAGGTGGAAGCCTCGGAAATTTCACCTCCACCCCACCCCCATTGATGTTTTCACTAAGGACCATAATTTTTTTGTTATTTAGCCTCAAATCAACCCTGATACAGCAAACCTATCATCAAAGACATTCCAGCCTTCAGCAGACCATCTTTTTAGGAATAATCTAGGACATTACGTACAATGGGCGTGTGATTTAGGTAGGGGGGTACTTTGGCTGCTATTTTTAGTGTGTCGAGCGACCAGGAAGAAGCTCTTTCATTGGTTCGATTGCGTGATGAGAGTTTTTTTTACACACATATGTATGTATATATATCATCGGCACTTATCAAACACGAATTTGGCCATTGTCACACTGTAATTTCTGCCTATTATTAATGTGTGTGTGTGTGTGTGTGTATCATCATTTTCTTAATGGACCCAGAAGTTGTTCGCAAACAGCAGCAATAATTTTCTTCAGCTGAATACATGTCATTGATTGGTTAAAATTACCCAAATACGACAACTTTAACACAAAATAACTTCTAAAATACAAAATTTTGTCAAAAATGTTAAGAGTAAATCTTGTTCTATGTGACACATTCTACCAGTATCCGAAGTTTCAAAGTATTTAGTTTAAAATATTAATAAAAAAATCTGGCCGTCAAATTGAATAGATCTAAAAGTGCCTTAGCTATAAGAGCTTACCTATAAGTAGGTTATCTCCCTTGGCTAGGCGGCGCTCCATGTAGACAATTAAACTTCCGCAGACTATCCACGCTATTGTTATTGTTTTACGTCTTATCATGGATATAAAGCAGCTCGATGATTCAGCTATCGAAGTACTTACTGTGGCTGAGTTAAAGAAATATTTAAGATTATATGGACAGTATGTTACTGGAAGAAAGGCGGACTTGATTGAAAGGTATAAAAATTCTGTCGATGAAGAATGTCAACAAAGTAAATTCCTCGGACGATAAGTCTGAAGTATCGGACGATACTTCAGACAGGAATAAGCAGAAGCTTATATCTCTTCTCGGTGAAGTATTGCCTGATCCCAATCTGCTTTCAGCAACCATTCACTGATTTGGCCATGAGCATGATGAGGTGTAGTAGAGGTAGGGACAGTCACACTATAAAGTTTAATAATTAGAGGAATATTAGATTCAATGCTGTAAATTTATTATTTAATCAAACACACACACACACATATATATACATACAAAAAATAAGAGGAATGACCAGCAAAAGTGGACTCCTATATGCTAGAAATAGATGCCGAATCGGCATCTATTTCTAGCATATAGGAGTCCACTTTTGCTGCTCATTCCTCTTATTTTTGCATGTAATATAATTTTAATCTGCGGATTTTTTTAATATGCTAGACCACTGGTTCTAATTGATTAGTATCAATTTCTACCCTTATTAATATATATATATATAAAGAAACATATCTGCGGAAGTTAAAGCAAATCACTGAGCATGCGTACATGTCATACGGGAGAGTTCCAATCAGGGGTGGATAACCTTATAGGAACCCCCTATAGGGTAGTCATATAAGTAAATGTAAATATTTTATAATATATTTCCTAAATTTGCATGTTATGAAATAAAATATATTTTTTAAATAAATGTTTTTAGTTAAACAGGATGGAAGCCACAGTGTTCCTCAGTTAGCTTGGGCTCGATTATTTCCCCATCTTTTATTTCCAGACATCTAGCGTAATCTTTATTGGGGAGATTCAACAAGGAGATGCTTATCTCTCGTTTTAAAGAAGTGGATTTTTGCTTCAGATAGCCATTACTTTAGTATCTTTTTAGAGGAAGCCACTTGGAATACACGAGTCAGAGAATGCCTCTCTATTTAAGTTTGTTTAACATTTCAAGCCACATTTCATCCTTTCCAGCAACCTTGAGTGCTTTAATCGCCTCTATGGCTTTCAACCTCTGTGGTTAGTCTTCCGTTTCAATGTCCTCAGTTTGTTCTGGACAGCTTCTGAATTTGGATGCAATAGTGTCTGCATATTTGTTTCTGATCCCATCAACCACCAGGGCTTCCCGCTTTATCCTGTAAGTCATACTGGACTTACTACTTTAGTGAGTTCTCTCTGCTACGTACAGTCTCAGGTTGCAAACAACGAGATAGTGATCAGTTACTAGCTCAGCTCCTCTCTTTACACAAATGTCCCGTGCAGAATCAAAGAGGCTGTAGATGATAAAATCTGTCACTTTTTAAAAATCATTATATGTTGTTCTGATTTGAAGAAGACTTGGCTGCTATTTTCGGCAGGCTGAATAACCACATAAAAGCTCTCATATTTGAATGAAGACGACAACGATGAAATCTATTGCACTTTTTGATCAATAAAATGTTATTCTTACCGTACACAAAAAAGCACTGTCGTTACTACGAACGACAAAATGTTGAGAGAGTACTGTTCTTGGTGTAGTTGTAGCAGCAGTTAAAATGTGGTAAGCTGCTTTCCGTGTTACGAACTCCTAATGTATTTCGTTCTCCGACTGTTCATTGCCTCTGTATTGTCAGCTGCTCTCCGCCATCTCTGTTGGTCATCTCCTATGGTGTCTGTCAGTGTTCTCTCTGCTGCATTTCAAAACTCTCTGTCAAGTAGTCAGAGTGTGCCAAATTTATACTGATGGTTAGAAAGAAATGCGCTAAAAGATGAAATCGTCAGTGGAGCCTATTTCAAGCGGTGTCATGGTTGGCCAGATTTTGTTGGGTAATATTCTAGCAAATCATGACATCGGGTGTAGAGATCTGACTGCTGAACATTCCAGCTGCACATTTGTGAATATATGTATATTAGTTATATTTATGACAGGCGATGAACAGATTCACCGTTATAGAAAAAAAGAATTATTTCATGTTCTTGAAGTTTTTTAATTCTTATGACGTTAAAAGGGGGAATTCTATTTTCTTTATAATAATGGTTCCAAATTCTGGCCAAATCCAGCAAGTTGTAGGGAGAGGTAACTCGACTACATTGATCCCAGTACTCAGTTGGTACTTATTCTATCGACCTCGAAAGGATGAAAGGCAAAGTCAGCCTTGGCGCGGAATTTGAACTCAGAACGTAAGAACGGACAAAATGCAGCTAAGCATTTTTTTCTGGCATGCTAACAGCTCTGCTAGCGCAAAATGTTGTCTCCAATATTAATGTAACGTTTCCGTGAAATTTATTTGCTAACACTTCTTCATACATAAACAAAGTGGTAAATTATAAGTTTCGGTGAAATATTTTTATTCACGATTAGGAATGTTTCCATGACTTTTTTGTAATTTGCAATTTTTGCATATCAACAAATATTTAAGTAGAGTAGAAAAGACATATTTTTACAGAAATTTGTCTTTCTCTTTTCTCATTTTGTTATTTTCTATGCTTCATGTGTAAAAATACATTTAATTTATTTTTTCACGTGTATTTTGTTTTTGATTACATTAAATACCTATTTTCTATATTTTTTTACATGCATTCTAACTCATACATGAACACAGGCAAAAAGAAAACTCACCTTCACACTTTCAACATACATCTTTCTAGCTATAGAGAAATTATACCTGCCATTTCTTCCGTTGCTTTCACTTGAAGGCTCATGAGAAAGCTGAATCGGCTCAAACATGTGCATTTATGACTTCATTCAGTCTTAGACATACTTTTATTGATTCACAGATATACATGCACACACTCTCTGAAACTCACTTGACTACCTCCCTCTCACTCTCTCTCCACAAGTCATTTTACTCGCGTTCTAATTTACAAATGATTTGCTCTCTCCTGAAAATTCCATTCAAAATTCTTAGCCTCACTAATACTTATTTAATGTGTGTGTGTGTGTGTGTGTGTGTCTGTGTGTGTGTGTGTGCGTGCGTATTCGTATGCACACCAACATACACATATTTTCTTTAGTATTTTTGGATAAGTCTCCCAAACATTGACTGTCATGTAGGGAAATGTATTGTGATTTTTCTACCACTAGCTTTTCATACACTAGCTATAGAAACATTAATTACAGTTTTAACCAGGACTGTTAAACTTTATTTCATTCGTCAAATTCGTTTCTAGTATAAAGTTGAGCCAAAAGCGGAAATTCTCTAACAATGTCAGCTCTACTCTCTTCATTGATTATAACATGTCAATCAGCTCAGCGATCTATTCCATGGAGTCTCTGGGAGAGATGAGTAGGACAGGAATGCCTGAGTAGGTCAAGAATGCCCAGCCATCTCCGAGATAGATATGTAAGGAACGACCGTGCGAACTCATAAAAGGAGAAATGGTGACGAATGGAAAAAACAGAGCACTCCTTTTATTTAAACGTGTCACACGGTCGAACACAAAATAATATATCACAAAGATGATATACATGATATGTTATGCTACGATAACATATGTGACCAGTAATGAAAGACCACAACCGTATAAGATGAATAACAGAGATATTTATTGTAGCGTTAAAGATGTATGTCTGTGTGAGAGTGTGAATGCGACATATAAGAACATAATCAAAGACAGGCCGTCATACAAAGAAAAGTGTGTATGTGAGTGATACATGTGTGTGAGTTATTACAGCAGATGGAAAGAGAGTCAATAACACGTGAGCAATTATACCAGTTCTTTAGTACACTATAGGAAAAGTTCTGGCACTGTCATGCTATTAGCTGTCAAGTGAAAGTGCTCACTGCTAGTGAAATATCTGTCTGTCTGCCTGTATGCCTGTTGCTGGCCTGTCGATTCTTTGGCTACTGACAGCTAATACTATGACTGGCCGGAGCGAGCTATATGTCTGTCTGTCTCTCTCTCTATCTATCTATCTATTACTCGAAAGTTATTGGAACAAATTTGACACCTATATCCATGCGTTTGAAAACACAACACAGAGTATAAGGGTACTCGCGTCCGCGCTAGCTAGTCGTGAGTGGTCGATCCTATTATTTTTAAACTTCAAACTTCATTTGTTTTCTATTTTGATAAATTCTCTCTGTTGAAAATTATAATTTTATATTTTAAATAATTTGCAATTTCAGGAAATATGTTTTTATATTAAATTTGTGTTTTCTAATAAGGTGGACGAGTGATTGATAGATAGATAGATAGTAGATAGATATCAGTAAGTAAGTAAGCCAATAGCTCGCTCCGGCCAGTCATGGTATTAGCTGTCAGTAGCCAAAGAATCGACAGGCCAGCAACAGGCATGCAGGCAGACAGACAGATACTTCACCAGCAGTGAGCACTTTCACTTCTGACAGCTAATAGCATGACAGTGCCAAAGTTCTGTATGTGCAAGTGCGGAGGCTGAATGTGGCAGGGCTGATCACTAGTTGTGATGTCGTGGCATCGATGCCGGGCCGTGATTCTTGTTATACAGATGTTCGTCGTTTGGCAGAGCTTATCACTAGTTGTGTTTTGGCTTCGATGCCAGGGCCTTGAGGACAGACGTTTATCGCAGGCTGAAATCTCTTGTCTGTTTATTATCGTGGTGAAGCTAAGTCACCTAACAGAATCGAAGAGAGAGATGTGTGCCGTGGTGGTTTAGTTTGGTGTACATAGAAAGTCGTGTTGACGCTGGTGGTGTAGAGGCTGCTGCTTGGTAGTAATCGTGTTGGTCATGACGATGTTGCTGGATAGTAGTCGTAGACTCGTATTGCTGATGTGGCGACGGCGGTGGTCATCGTTGGCTGGACGAAGCTGTTGAAGTGGTCGCTGGCTGATTGTTGCTGCTGCTGTCGTGTGGTACACGGAACAGATCTCAAAGAGAAACTGGACCGAGACAAATTTGGTGCGTATGAGTTGCTCATTTATAGCGAATTATCGGCTCACAGACGGTAGTAGAAAAACACTATCACGTGACCTTATTAAGGGCTGTGATTGGTCAGTTTGCGTTCTGGCGGGAAAGGTTCGAAGAAGTTGCCGCTTCGAATATTAATCAGTCACGTGATGACAAGGAATGGGTTCTCTGCTACGCCCGCGTTTATTTATATTTAAATGAGAAGAATGGCGATAGCAGTTTTGTATCTAATGGCGGTAGGTAGTTTTGTATGTAATGGCGATCGAGGTGTTAGAGACGATAGGTAGTTTCACTACAGATACCATTATAGTAACGGTATTTCCTACAGAGAGGGACAGTGCACCTGTGGACCAGAAGCTGGAACGTGTCTTCTTGTGACTTTATGCCAATCAATCAAGTGGTTCTTTTTTTGGATGCGATCTAGGATATCTGTGTCCAGCAGCAGCAGTATTCCAAATGTGAGAGCAATGCTCCATTGTGGACCACATCTTAGCTTTCTAGAGTATACAATATTTTGAGAATGGAGTATCTTCTAATATTCAATTGGGGAAATATTTGTGTTGCTCTTCCTGGTTACCCTACAACTAGAGCGATTGTGAGAGCGCTAGCTGAGTGTTGCGCATGATTAAAGGGTTGGTTTAATGACACTTTCCTGATATGAGTAGCGTTTGTATTTTGTTTTTGAAAGAGACAACATTAGCATATCCGCATTGGAGGATGCTCTGGAGTTCTCTTTTCATGGAATCATTGTGGTGGCTAGATTTCGAGTGGATGGTGTTTGGTTGGGGAATATTAGGGAGGAATGGAATTGTGTCGTCTGTGCAATAGTGGGTTTGTTGGATGTACAGTAAGGAGAGGGAGGGGTACAAAACTGATCCTTGGGGACACGAGAATTGATAGAATAAGGGACAGAAATATCTCAGTTCACAATCTGGTGGGAAGCTATTGATCCTAGAGATAAGTGATGGAGGGAACCCATAAGTAGGAAGTTTCGAAAGGAGATTCGCAAGCCAAATATTATAGAAGATTTTGCTAATATCGCGAGAGACATTATTTCACTAAATTCCCCCAAGGCAAGAGGAAAATAGGTTAGCAGAGGATATGTCTTTATGGAAACCATACTGGTGGTCATTAAGGGGAGAGAGAAGAAGAAGAAGAAGAAGGGTGAGACAGACATACTTTCACACAGTACTCCTCAAATTCAATATAGTTTGTGTTAATGAGGTTAGTCTCTATTTAGTCGTACGACCTGCTAGTCAAATCTACATCAAAATTCATCTTGCTGTCTGTGTAATAGAGTGTCCCAATGGCTGCCTGGTTAGTGTAATGTGGAGCTGGTAAATAATATATTTCGTTGGCTGCATGAATAACTGAAACCCATGAAAATTTAACTGAAATATCTACTGCTGGACACAAGGGTATTTGTTGTTTACCATTTACAATCAATAATAATAATTACGCACTGGGAGAGAGACAACTGCTCTGAAATTACAGAAAGCTGTGTGACAACATGCGATTAGCCTAAAATATACGAAGTCAACAGCACAAATTTACGAGGCGACAGAGGTCCATGGCTGTCTGTCCTAGGCCGCCTGCGATGACAAGAATGGCGGCGACGTCGCTCAGCCACCTTCAATATTCAGCAATTAAAAAGTGTCAGAAATGGTCTGCTATAGAGTACTAGAAAACAACATCACACCACAGTTTCACGTTGATTGGTTGCTTAATAGATCGGTCACATGAAACTGTTGTGGTTCGCTCATGATGTCCGACCTGTTATCTAGCAGTTAGACTTTCGAATCACCTGCAGAATCAAATGACGATGTTGGTCACAACTGGAAAAACTTTGATCATAAGTCGTATACTTTCTCCTTCCACTTTTTGTTGTTGTTGTTTTTGTCTTACCTTAGATCCTGTTTGGTTGTGAGACATCCGAAGGCAGTCGAGACGGGATTAGTTATGTATATAATAGATATATTTCATTTCGTTACATAGTTATATACTAACGTAGGCAGACCATGGACCTTTCTTTTCTAAGGTGGCAGAGAGTAATTTGAAGGAACTTGGTTACTATTTATAGTCGGTCAAGTGACCATATAAAAGCTCATTTTTTTTTTGTGTGTGACAGGGCTGTTCATTGATCTGGTATTTTATGCGAGAAAGGTTTCCTTGCCAAAATTATCTCGACTGACATAACTAATTCTCCATAGCCACTCCAATAATGTTGTTACCTTGTTACTAACATTGAAATATTGGTAATTATCGGTTTAATTATGATGTTTTATGAAAAATAACTTTGTTGAATCTATTTTTTCATTCGCAAAATATGCATTTTTTTAAAGACAGTAAAAAATCTGAAAATCGGCTATAATAATATAGTTTTCCAGTCTAATTGCTATGGAGGTATGATGTTGTGGAGAAAAAAATTGGAGGAAAAGTTACAGAGGTTTAAAAATCGAAAACAAACTGTATTTTAAGCCAATAATAAGACAGAAATTTTCTGCGTTTAGCAGAGTGGTGTCAACTTTAAGGTTATCCCTTGTGAAATTTATAGTTTAGCATCTGTGAAATGATCTCTTCGTTGTAGGTTTCTAAATAAACAGAAATACCTAATAAAATCAACATGTATCATCATACTGTTTCTTTTGTCTCTTCATTGATTGTATGTTATCATTATTATTTTTTAGTTTGTTATGTTAATATATTTGTCTGCATGTGTTTACTTTATGCGTATTTCAGTATTATGTATACCTGTCATGTATTTGTGTACACCATTAATATATATGTGTGTGTGTGTGTGGCAAGGTTCCCACGATGTTGGGTAAAAATTTGATGAAGAAAATCAATTTGAATTGGAGAACCATATTTCCTTTGGATGGGGAAGAGAGGCTGTTAAAATTGATGGAGCCAAGTTTGAATCCATGTTTAGCAATAAGCTAAGCTGTTCAAAGGATTTAATAGTAATGTTACCTGCTGCTAAGACAACATTATGATTCTGTAGAACTCCTCTTGTACCTTATTCAATAAAGGACCAAAATGAGAAGGAACTAGAACTGGAGAGACAAGGTGTCATTAAAAAAAGTCAAATATTCTCATTGGGCCTCCCCCATTGTTCTAGTGCCCAAAGACGATGCTGGTGTTGTCAGATTATGTGGGGACAATGAAAGAACTATAATTAAAATTGTTTATATACTTTGTTAGCTACCTTAAAAGGTGTAAAATTTAGTAAGCTTGATTTGTTGTGTCATGCATTTTGAGTTAGATCAGTAATTCTTAAATGAGGTCCACATAAGGTTTTGTTAAAATTTATCTGCAATAAATTGGTTATAACTTCTACAGTGTACAAAATAATTTACCAATTTTTTTACACGATATCTAATTATAAAAATATAATATGATTTTTTTAACATTGAATAGCTAGGATGGTCCATTTGAGTAAAACAGAAATCAAAGGGGTCCATAGATAAAAAAATGATTGAGAAACACTGAGTTAGATGATGAAATACAAGAGCTGCATACTGTTAATACTTACCGTGGTCTCTACAAACATACTCACTTACAATTCAGGGTACATTGTGCTACAGAAATCTTTCAACAGGAAATGGATAAGCAGCTGAAAGACATTCCATTCTATAAAGTGTGAGATTGATGATATTTTAGTTTAAGGAATTAATGATATCAGTCACCTTATGAACCTTTGGAGAGTATTGTCTATATTAGATTAGGCAGGACTTTAAAGAGACTAAATGCCAGTTCCTTTTAGAAGTGACCTACATTAGTTTTAGAATCAGTAAGAAAGACATAGTTCTCTTTCCAGTGTGAGTTACTGCAATACAAGAGGCTCCTACCTACTCCTGCCCTATCTCAAATGCTACTGTGTTGAAACCTTACCATGGGGTGTTGAACAATCATAATTATAATTTACCAAATTTGTCAATAGCCATTGAACCAATGAACCAATTGAGGCACAGAACAAGAAATGGCTTTCCAAGTTACCAAGAATACTTTGTGTTCTACACCTTTAGTGACCTACCTCATCTCACCAAGCCAATCTGCATATATGTAGCTACTTCTCCTAATGCAATAGGAGTAAAAATAGCACATAAAATGGATAATGGGAGTGAAAAGCCTATGTGTTACACTTCATGTAAGCTACCTGTTGCAGAGACAAATTAGGCCTGCATAGAGAAAGAAAGATTTGCACTGTTGTTTACAATAAAAAATGTTTCCCAATATCTATATATTTTTTTCACTCTTTAAACTGATCATAAACCACTACTAGGACTGTTTGCTGAAAACAAAATAATTTCTTGGATCCTCTAATGGTAATACTAATAATCTTAGTTGTCTACCAGTGGAAGATTGTTCCACTTCAGGAAACAAAGTTCATGTAATGGATTTGATTAGTTACTGTGGCTGAAGTGTGTTCAGAGACCAGAAAAGATCCTGTTCTGAGTAGGTTATATGAATTAACAATGAACGGCTGGGGATATTACAATGTAATTGCTGAAATGAAGCCAAATGAAAAAAATTGATGGTGTTGCAGGAGCTACACCAGATCCACATAGGAATAACACACTTGAAATTTTCTTGCTTGATGCAATGTGATGGCCATATTTGGATGCTGAGATTGAAATGGCATGTAAGGCTTGTATGCATTCAGTTGAAAATATGTTCCAATTCATCCCTGGGAGTATCTGAGTTAGAAATGTGAAAGAATACATGTAGACTTTGCTGGTCCATTCTTAACTGTTGTTGGTGTATATCATAAATTTTGCAGCTGCCCACAGTGGAGAAATTGGGAGAAGTTTTACTGCTCATGGTCAGCCTGTGATATTAGCAGGTGACATTTCATTTGTGAAGAGTTTAAATTGTTAATACATTTATTCACTGCTCCATATCATCCACTCTTCTAATGGCCAACTGAGGGCACTGTTTGCACATTCAAAGAGACAATAAGGAAGATGAAAGTGGGCTAGAAAGGGATACTCAGAATTAACTTGCACTTTTTAAGACTTGTTTCGTTTCCAACAACTAATTGGAACTTCTGCTAAATTGTTCAAACATCACTTATGGATCACTCTTCACCTACTGAAACCTGATATTCATTGAGTTCTTGGAGTGAAGGTCAATATAATATGGAACAAAGGACGAGATATTACATTTGTGTACATTTAAAAAAAGAACGATAGTGTTCTTGTATGATATTTTAGAACTAACAAACACCAGGTGGAAGTTACTATAAACCATCATTTGAAAGCCATAAATTTTGAAATACAAGTGAGTGGAAACTTGTTAGAATGACATGTAGCTCAAACTCTGAAGCTTCCAACCAAGTCAGCTGAAATACTGGTTACAGCAGCTGAGATTCCCCCTACTCCTGGAATACCTGAAGTTTTTGAGTTATTTGAAATGCCAAGTAAATTCCTGGATCATCTGAGGCATCACTTACTCATGATTCTCTACTGCATGATACTACTGTCTCTCCCAGTACATCAGAAACACCAGCTGGTCTTGAAGTTCGTAGGTCAAGTCATAGACGTCAACTACCCTCCAGGTTTAACAAATACATATATAAAAAACACTAATTAATGACTGGAGGTGTTGCACCAAGAACATGGAAGCAGGGCGCAACAGAAAAAAGGTATAAAAGGTGCTTGAAACCAACAATGAAAGTCATATTGGAGCAAGACTAAGGAGAAACAAGAGTTTCATTGAAGCTCCGGTATACAGCTCCTGCATTGAAACCCATTCAAGATTACAATAGTAGAGAGGTGAGTCAGCATGTCTGCAGATTAGAGGCTGCAGCATGTCTGTGACTTTATGCCAGTCAGTGCATACATTTGATTTTAAATATCATAAGTCAAATACCTGGTTGGCACTACAACCATTTCTCTCTTTCAGTCATTTTCCAGATCCTTCACTACCCTCATTCACTTCTCTCTTTCTTGTCTCCTTTTCCCTCACACCTTCCATCTAGTTTTGCGTTATAATGTAAGATAGCTCTGGACCCCCACCTATATCTCCTTACCACTCTGTCTCTCCATTTCTAACTCTGACACGAATCTCTCCCCTTCCTTTTGTCCTCAGCCACACACTCTCTCCCAATAGTGTCTACTCTTTTACTCTCTCCTCTAGCACCCTTTCACGGATATAAATGTGTACCTCTCATCTTATTTTCTATCTTTTACTTGTTTCAGTCATTAGACTGCAGCCATACGGGACACCACCTAGAGGAATTTAAGTCGAATGAACCAACCCCAACACTTATTTTCTTTTTAAAGCTGATATTTATTCTATCATTCTCTCTTCGCTGAACTGCTAAGTTATGGGGATGTAAACACACCAACACCAGTTGTCAAGCGGTGGTGGGGAACATACACAAACTCATTGATATATATATATATATATATATATATATATATATATATATATATATATATATAGCAATAAGAAAATGGAGGAGAAACAAGGATGTAAAGATGTCAATACATTAAAGCCATTTCAAGTGGCTCCATTTACTAGCAGCTCTGTGACATATCCTTTATGTCGATAAACCTAGATATATGGTTCCAGTACAATGGGGGTCTGGGAGATTAATTGCTTCATCACCATCAACTAGATAGAATACAGTTGACAACTCTTGGGATTTAAATTGTTGAAGACTACATGCAACATAAAATCTTCTAAATATAAATAACTACGATGCCACGCCTATATCTTGACCCCCCCACTATTTTCCTCTGCTACTTTCTAAATTATAGCAGGCTTAGTAAGATATGCATTATTTTCTAAAATCATTCTGCCACAGTTGTAATATAAGAAAACAATGTAATTATTTTGTTTTTTATTATTGATGCAAATTAGTTAAAAATGGTTTAGCCTTTGTGTTTGAAATCTATATGGTCATCTGCATCTGGAGAGAGCAGTTTCTTTCAAATTGATGTAATGTTTTCATTTATCAATTACATGGAGCCACTTGAAATGTCTGTAAAGTATTGACACCTGTACATCCTTATTACTTATTTACATTGTTCACCTAACTTGGAGCTGTGCAGACTATACTGAACTGGCAAGGTACCTCAATTTAAGTACCTAATTCAACTGAATCTTAATTATATTTTTTTACATATATGTGTGTGTGCGTATTTAGCTTCTGTTTACCAAATCCACTCAGAATTTGGTTAGGCCAAGGTTATAGCAGAAGACACTTACCCAAGGTGCTACACAGTAGGAGTGAACCCAGAACCATGTAGTTGAGAAGAAAACTTCTAACCACACAACCACGACTGCACCTTACTTCACCTTCCCTCAAAATTATTGCAACCTCTTTCTTGTTCTTCAGTTATAGAGGTAACTTTAGGCTCTTAGACTTGAAGGATGCAAGGTGACCTCACAAGTGCTAGTGCCACGAAAGAAAAACAGAAACACCCAGTTCACTGTATAAAGTGGTTGTCATTAGTAAGAGTATCCAACAATAAAAAACATGCCAAAACAGTTACTGGAGCTTGATGCAAACCTCCAGTTAATAGATCCTGTTGAACCAGCATGGAGTAGAAATGTTAAATGATAACTATAATAAAGAGAGGCTTGTACATTCACTGAACCTACTAGAAATAGAAACTAAATCTCCCTCAAATCACATATGGTCAATAAAATCTTGGAAGGTCTGTTTTACAGCATCATCAGAATTAAATTTTTTCCCATCAAAAACTTATCCAAGTTCTGAAAGAAGTGGTAGTCAGTGGGGGCAAGATCAGGTGAGTATGGTGGATGATGGAGAACATCCAACACCAACTCCTGTAGTTTCGTCAATGTCATTTTTGCAATGTGTGGTCTGGCATTGTCTTGCAATAAAATAGGTGTGGATCTGTTAACTAATCTAGGCTGTTTTTTTGTAAGTTTCTGCATCATTTGGTTCAGTTGGCTGCAGTATACTTTGGCCGTGATTGATGAGCCAAGTTTAATGAAATCCTAATGGATGACACCTGCACCAAACCACCAAACACACCATCAGCTTCTTTTGATGAATTTTGCCTTTTGGACTGTGTTTTGATGGCTTGTCTTTGTCCAACCATTGTGCTGAACGATGCGCTAACTCATTCCTGCACTGCCCAGTCACTGACTGTACATTTATACATGCAAAGCGACACCTGATATGAAAATATTTCGTCAGCCATGCATTTCTTTCTCTTCCTAGATCATTCATTTCTTTTTCTTAGAAGCTCTCTGGAGGGTAAAACAATGTAGTGACTTCATTTAGGCATGGAGTAGATTCGAACCTGAATCAGCAAATTTCCCTTAACATTTCAACAGCATTTTTCTCACAGAAAAACAATAGTTGACAGGAGTGAAATTCAACACATGGCTTTGCCAAGTCAATTTACGTGTTTTCCAATTGACTTTTAACCTCTTCTATGCCATCTAAAGTTAAAATTAGATAAGGGCGACCTACATCGAGCTGCCTATTGTTCTCCGCTATATACCTCTTTTTCTAGCTAGTCTGCATATTTATAAGTACTTAAATTCCATAAGGAACAGTTAGTGAGAAGCGACCGCCAGGCAGACACTTAGAGGTAAAGGGCCAGAGGGAGAAAAACAATCGGCTATTATGATACAAACAACTTCCCTCTACTCTCTCTCACTTTCACTAGCTCATCTTTTTTTTTTTTTTCTAACAAACATCATTCTATCACTGTATTTTGCTTACTGCTACAACTGACAAGTGAAGGCGCAATGGCCTAGTGGTTAGGGCAGCGGACTCGCGGTCACAGGATCGCGGTTTCGATTCCCAGACCGGGCGTTGTGAGTGTTTATTGAGCGAAAACACCTAAAGTTCCACGAGGCGCCGGCAGGGGATGGTGGCGGGATCTTTTTTAAAACGGGGGCCACATTTTTCATTAATGTTTTACGTAGTGCTTTTGGTACCGAAAGACTTTCAAACTTCGTATACTTATCTATTTTGTGTTATAGAACAGAAAAATATTTTTGTATTCGAATTTATTTCATGTAAAAAATTGTCTTATTTCGATAATTTCAACCAATCACTGACGTCCATTCAGCCGATATACATTAAGTGCCGACTACATAAACAAACGATTCTTCGTTTTATTTGCTTTTTTCATTTTAAATTTGCTTCAACCCTAACCCTAACCCTAACTCTAACCCTAGGGTTAGGGTTAGGGTTAGAGTTAGGGTTAGGGTTAGGGTTAATTGTTTCAGAATCGTTTGTTTATGTAGTCGGCACTTAATGTATATCGGCTGAATGGACGTCAGTGATTGGTTGAAATTACAGAAATACGACAACTTTAACATGGAATAATTTATGGATTTCTTTTTTTTTTAAGAAGACTAAGAGAAAAAGATGTTTTATATGACACATTCTACCAGTGATCCAAGTTTCAAAGTGTTTCGTTAATGAAAAATGTGGCCCCCGTTTTAAAAAAGATCCTGGTGGCGAACCCTGCTCTACTCTTTCACCACAACTTTCTCTCATTCTTACTTCCTGTTTCTGTTGTGTCTGTTATTCAAAGGGCCAGCCTTGTTACACTTTGTGTCACGCTGAATCTCCCCGAGAACTACGTTAAGGGTACACGTGTCTGTGGAGTGCTCAGCCACTTGCACGTTAATTTCACGAGCAGGTTGTTCCGTTGATCGGATCAACTGGAACCCTCGACGTCGTAAGAGACGGAGTGCCAACAACAATCACAACTGACAAGAATATTATACACACTTACACAACAAAAAATTAATTCTCAATTATATGACAGACACACGCCGTCGTGGGTGGCTATGCATAAAGTAACGGTAAATAAAATTTGGAGTCAACATCAATTTCGACCACTGTTCTTCTTTCACATCTACATCATCAACACCCGTTACATTTTGATAACTCAAAACGAATTACTGTGTCTACCATTACAATTGGTAACCTTCGACTAACATTTATCGTTACATATATGTATATTTTGCAAATGTATTTTAGCTGAACAATTTATAAGCACAACCATAAGACTGTAGATAAGAAGCATGGGTGTGTAGATGCTTCCCAACGATGTAGTCTCGGTCTTCTATTATAGCTCCAGGCCAGCCAAAGTTTTGTCAATAGATTTGGTAGATAAAAACTGAAAGTAGTCTGTCTCACACAAACACATATATATATAGGTAAATTTTCAGATTAACACCTGCACGCTAAAACCCTAACCCTAACACCCTAGTGAAAATCGTGCAGGTGTTAATCTGAAAATTTACCTGTATATATATATATATATATATATATATATATAGAGAGAGAGAGAGAGAGAGATGTGTATTCTAGTTTTCACATCATATAATCAATGAAAACAAGCATTACTATCATGCAAGTGATATGTTGTTTTTAATCTTACCCCTAAATGACAAGCCTTGTGCCAAAATTTAAAATCATTTTTATTCTTTCCTACGACAAGATGTTGACAACCAAAATTATTGAGAAATATATCTTCATCAAATTTGTAATTGATAAACATATGAAGGATTCGTTGATTTCCCGGTTTGCAATGAAATTTAATGAAATAATACGGAACTAACACCCTGTAATACAAAATGTGACAAAAGCTCTGCATGTAAGCAATACGAAACTAACACTACTAAAACAAATATTCCATATAAACACATTGCTTGTACTTTACGCATTAATTATTTGTTTTATAAAACTTGACTTTTTCAAAAATGGTTGATCCTGCCGGACAAGCAGACCCAACAGCAATATGCAGTGATGTCATGAATGACCAAGAAATTCGACAAGAAACATGGAAATTCTTTGATCTAATCCCACAAACTAATACAGAGGAGGTAGCAATTACATGGTTAGCCAAACACCGGCTAATTAGCAATTCCGTGAAGTGTCCCACCTGTAGCAATTTATGTACACTGGTCGATCATCCAGAAGATATTGACGGAAAGAGATGGAAATGTGATCTGGACTCCTTCACTCAGTCAGTCCGCAACGGATCGATTTTTGAGGATAGTGACGTCTCACTGACAACATTTATATGGCTTATGTATATGTGGTCAAGAGAGCATCTAAATTCTGAAATAGCTCACGAGACAAAAGTCAATGTAAACACTATCGATGATTTGTGTCAGTATATCCGAGAATTATTGGAAGGATTCTTAGAAGACCATCCGACTGAGTTAGGTGACGACCCACCGGAGATAGGTGGTTTCGATTCACAAACTGGTAAACCAAAAGTCGTCGAAATAGATGTAACCACAATTTCCAAACCTAAACCTAACGGGAAAAAACATGTGAAAGGATATAAGGTTTTTGGAGGAATTGAACGAGGAAGTGAAAAATGTTTTCTAGTGCCAATTGAACATCGAAATAAAGACGCTTTCGAAGCTGCAATTGTTCGTTGGGTTTTGCCAGGTATGATTTAATAAAATTCCACATTTCGACTTTCATGTAGAATAATCGGAAATTGTCGAGTACATAAAAAAACTCCGTTTTTTTTGGGTTTTTTTTTACTAATTGATGTTTTAAGAATCGGAGATAATGGCTCCACACACAAAAGAGAGAATTATTTTGCCAACCCCGTCTTTCCTGTTTTTTTTCAATCTTTCCTCCCCCCACTTTTTTTCTTCGAAATTCAAATTTAAAAGGTTACGCATATTTAAGTGGACTCTGTTGGAATTTCCGAAAATTGTCCCCCACCCCCATTCCAAAACACTTTCACCGGAAATTTTTGTATATTCGGATTCTACATAGTAAATACTATATGCATAGAAACTTTCATTAAAAAATATTCATTTTTCTGAAAGTTATGACCTCCCAAAGTCTGGCGGGTAAAACCCTGTAGTTATGCCGGAATCATAATCCCAGATGTTTAAAGTCTGGAGAAAAAAAAAATCCAAAAGAAGTTCGAAAATGAAAAGTTACGGACAGGAAAAAGCCAAGAGGGTATCTTTTTACATCCGTCTTGTGAGACTAGTGCAGTAGTAAATCTTTACGGCAAAGGGACACGGAATTGGGGTGGAGGTAGGAGTAAAAATGTAAAAACGTCTTATTTTGGGATACAAAAATTCTACTGAAGGAAACAATCACCCAATTCCTTGTTCTTTTCCTTCTCCATGAGGTTACTATAGCTATTGCCGAAAGTCTATCAGAATCTGCTGACTGGTATAATAGTAAAAAATTACCGCCAAAAGTACCCACCCTCCTTTTTTTTATTTTATTATTAATTTATTTACTGAAGAATAGTATTTTACAATACGTGAAACTCATCCGAAGAAAGTAGTTTTGGACAAACTGGATAATTTCCGATTCTATTCTAGAGAAATGTCTCCTATTTTCCTATTTCGCCTGAAACGAAATATTGTGTTTATATAGGGGTGGGTGGGGCAAAATGAGGTGTTTTTACTGCATTTTTGACTTTGGAGATAAAATATTTTTTACAAATATTCAATACCTTTCAAAACTATATTAGCTAAGCATTATAACATAATCTGATCACTGTTTCAGGAAATTATCGCCGTTCTTTTAAAGCATATAAAAGGCAAATTTGGCTGGGGCAAAATGAGTAAGTCAAGATAAATTAAATTTGCTGCTTCAATTCTCCAGGATACAGACTCATACACATGATTATCCATCCTTAGACATCAGAAATGCAACAAAAAATTAAAATATGCAGGTAAAATAAAAGATAATCAGGGAAAAATAGCACATGATATGAAATCAATGGAACTCGACTAAATAAAAAAAAAAAAAACTCAACATAAAATATTCTCTGTAGTGTCTTCATGATCTGCTGGAGTGTCTTCTTTGTGATATATTTACACACCATGAAGTTAAAGAGAAGAAATTATTGAAATTCGTCATTACTCATTTTAGACATTTTTGAAACTTGAAAATTATCAAATTCAATATTAGTGTGGGAAAAATTGACTTGGAATCCTATAGAGAAAAGAATATTGATTGCTAAGCACCAAGTATTTTCCAGATATTTTGTTAGCAATCTCAATTACAATCAGGTCAAAGTTGAAAATTTTCTTGAAAAAAGTGGACCTGCTACCTACTATGTTTTGGATTTGAACAACAACTATGCTGACCAATTTTTACTCGTAAATATAATATAAAATACAAAACGATGATTCATTATTTGCAATCTAATGATTTTAGACTAGTAGGGAAAAAATAAAAATAAACCAGAAATTACTCATTTTGTCTCACCCACCAAACCTCTAATCACTAGAAGTCCTAAAATTTGAAAACCTAACTCTGTCTTGGACAGGTTTTGACATGAGTTGTGGACAGCAACTGTCAATGTGTTTTGTTGTTTGCTTAGAAACTTTTTTGCATTCTTTTGATAGCCATACATGAAAAGTGAAAGTCTATCTGCAGCAATTTCTGTAAAAAATTTCTATTTTTTAAATTTTCTGAATTGCTTGTGTATACAGGGTGTCCCAGAAACATTTACCCATTGATATTTCTTAATCATTCAAAATAAACTTAAGGTAGGATAATGAAATTTGGCACATGCGTTCTAATGTAAATTGTCAATCCATTGCAGTAATTACATTTCAAAATGACCACCTTTCTCCTTGATCATTGCCTGCAAACAGTGGTCATTAACTTGCAAGAGTGCCATACCACCTCTTCAGTCAACTTGACCCATGAAGACAGGTCTTTCTTCAGATCTGACACATTTGAATAGGAGTGAGCAGAAAGATTTCTAAGGTGGACCAAATAGCAAAGTCCATGGGATTGATGTCTGGACTTGAGGGAGGCCATATCGTCTTGTCTCAAAGACCACTGAAATTCTCTTTGCATGACCTCTATGTCAAATTGGATGTGTGGGCCGGAGCCCCATCTTGAGTGAGGATGTAATGGTCACCAAAGGTTTCTGTAACACAGGGTAACACTCTCATTCAACATTTCCACATAAACTTCACTGTTGACTTTGACACTAGCATTGATGAAGATCAAGGGAGACTTGAACCCATCAGATGCAACTGCGCCCTACACCATGAGTGAAGCTGTCTTCTGACAGCGTAAATGATTCCTGCTATCTTCAGGCAAGTTTCTTGCATTACATGCATAAAGCCTATCATTCTGCCTGTTGGTAACTGCCTCCATGGTGAAGATCCTCTCGTCAGACCAGATCAACACTTTGTTAGTGGTGCACTTCATCTCAGCTAACATGGTTTTACCCCTATCAAGCTGTTTCTTCTTGGGAGCTGCTGAAATTAACTACTGGGATTGTTTCTTGTATGCAGTTAACTTTAAATCTTCTTTAAAAATCCTGTGCGTTGATGATTTCAAAATATCAAGAGCTTTTGCAGGGATTTCAGTTCATTTGCTTCTTCACAGCTTCAACAATTTGTGTGGTACAAACTGATTGTTTCCTACTAGGAGTTGGCTTGCTAAAGGTAGTAGCAGACTCCATATATTGTTTCCAGGTATTGACCACTGCTTTATGGCACACATTGAACTGTCTTGTTGTGTCCTTGTTGCTCACTCTGGTTGTTTTCAAAGCGACAATCTGGTCACGTTTTGCAATAATTTTGCCTGAACCGATATTCCTTAGGAAGAGTTTTAAACATGGGTAAATCTTTCTGGGGCACCCTGTATATGTATGTGTTTATGTGTGTGTATGTAACTATATGTATGTGTTTCTGTGGATATTATAAGGCGATATCAAAAAGTTCCTGGACTAGTTATGTTTGATGAAAAAAATCACTAATTTGCCTAAGTTTTAACATCATCTCCTTCAAAATAGTCCCTTTGCACAGCAATACACCAGTCCCAGCATTCCTGCCACTTTTGAAATCTGGCCTGGGAGTTGTTTTCTGTAAGCAAGTTGAGGACCTTTTGCAATTCGCTCTGGATCTCAACAGTGGTGTTAAAATGGTGACTTTTGACCAGCGTTTTCATATTGGGGAAGAGATGAAAGTCCGCAAGTGCTAAATCTAGCAAATAGAGTAGGTGCAGAAGCGATACAATGTTGTTTTTGGTGAGAAACTCATGAGTGAGGAGAGCTTGGGGACAGGGTACATTGTCATTGAAGAATCCAATTCTTCATGCTCCATGGATCCAGTTGTTTTTGCTGACTGTCCTCCCTCAGATGCTTCAAAACGTTGCAGTATAAGTTTCAATTGATGGGTTTGGCCCTGGGGGATGAATTTTCAATGCACACTAGCACATTTCTTGGGGGTGATGCTTGTGGCAGGTCTTCCAGGGACATTCTTCTGCTTTTGAAGCACCTGTGCCACTCGAAACATTGCATATGACTCATTGCCTCATCGCTGTAAGCTTGCCAAAGCATGCTCAATACCTCTGTAGCAGACTTCCTAAGTTTAATGCAAAATTTCACGTTGGCTCTTTGTTCCTGTCCACAACAAAATCGCAGACTACAGCATACATGTGATCACAAAAACACAAATTTCACTACTTGCGAAGTAAACACAGCAATGTCACTCAGATAGTGAATATTGTCACAGAAATTGCTGAAGAAAGACTTTTACTTTTCATGTATGGCTATCAAAACGATGTTTTTTTTGTATATGAATTCAGCAACTGGACATGTTAGCCTCCAATTTGGCTTATAAATCATCTATGCTCACTGATAAATAGCAACACAAAATCAGGTTTTATAATTATTTATCTTTCTTTTTGTTACTGATTGTTGATTAGAGTGTTACTTGTCATATTGACAGGTAATTATGGAAGTATGCTTTTTCCACAATGGGTATGCCAGGAAAAATTTAGAAATGGAATATTAATTTTTAAAAGAATGATATTTATTACCTTAATTAAATTTACAACAGTTCTCATATTTGCAATAAATATATGCTTTTATCAATATAGTTGCAATCTAGTCCATTGAAAACCTACCTCTGCAAAATTTCATTTTAAAAAACATGTATTTTTCTGAGTTAAACATTAAAGTTGCAGGACACTTGTCCTGCATCTTTTATTGTTAACTTGCTGTTTTATCTTATATTATCTTTCTCCACCTCTTATGTTATATAAAGTGTAACTGGAGAAATCAACCAACCAACTGGCCAACATCTATATCGGTTATTATTATCTAGAGATGACAAAATATCTTTATTTTTATTGTAGGTACTCACATTGTGTCAGGTGTTTGGGCTGAATACCTTCAAATTAGCCAAATCCAACAAGGCATATATACTCACGACTATATAAATCAAATTGAAAGAGATTCAGAAAATCAAACCAGTGATATTGACAGGATGTGGCTTAGAGTCAAGGGAAAATTGCGCCGGAAACATGTAACTAGTGACAAAGCTGTATTTCAATCTCTCTTAGCTGAATTTATTTGGCGGTCTCATTTTAAGAATGATAATAAATTTGCTGCTTTAATTTACTGTATCACACATTTATATAAAGTATAATAAAACATATTTTGTACATTTGTTTGTTCTGTTATTGTTAAATTCATCATTGTTTAATGTTCACTTTTCCATGTTTGCATGGGTCAATTGAAATTTGTTGAGACAGATTTTCTATGGCTGGATGCCCTTCTTGTTGGCAAATGTCACTGGTTTCCAAGTAAGGTAATACTTCCCATGACCAGATATGGTTTTGATAGAAGACTGGCTTATTTACAACTGTCATGTGATGTCAAGACAAGACTATACATCTATATATATATATATATATATATATATATATATATACTATCAATGCATCCCAGTGTTGCTTGGGTATAATGACCTACAAGCACATTGTATTATTTGCTCCTTTCTTATGAGCAGAATCGGTACAGTTGATATATAGTTAATGGAATAATGGAAGTTATTGTTTGTTTAATAGTGAAGGGTGAGGGTACAATTTGCATGAAAGTGCTTTCTGTTCTTAAGAAGGATCAGAAATTAGGTATTGTTTCATCATATAAAAGGGGGTTAATACGATTTTGTCCAGGAATCACCTTTTTTCAATATTTAAACTTCCCCCTATCCCCACCGCATTTCTTAATTTCTGACTTTTTTTTCGAATTTTTTGTTATCTACGTAGAAAAATACAGATTACAAATCTGGGAAATATATATATATATATATATATATATATATGAATATATATATAAATATATATGTAGAAAATTGGAAAGGAACACCTGAATTGATATGTATAAGGAAAATAAGACAAGGTAGAAAATGCGAAAATAATTTTATCATGAAGAACATTTTAGTACCGGTTTCAGTCTTTGCGACTTTTTCAACTTAGAGTAAAGCATGAAAAACAATTAAATTGTGGAAAAATTAAATGAAATAATTTAAAAAAAATATTTCCATAGTTTTCAAATGCAAGGGACATTTTCCTTTTTTCTGTCTGTCTGTCTCTCTTTTTTACTCATTTGAGTTCTAGGTAGCGGGCAGCAGGTAGTAGTAGTCCTAATATTTGATATGAATTCTTGTTTTTGATTGTTTAAGCAGCAGTAGTAGTTGAGAAAGGAAGTGGTGAAGAAGAAGAGAAAGAATAATAAAAATGCAGGAGTGGTATGACAGTAGTAGGATGTTGGTGGAATCCTCTTAAATGGTCAAGTGACCCATTGTGGTTGGAATTGTTCTGAATAAATTCATGACTTGTGACTGTTCTGAATATATTATTTTTAATATTTGTGTGGGTATTATTCTAAGGCCCTTGTAATAGTGTCATTTATGATGGACGCATTCAAAAGCAGTTTATATTTTGTGATAAAGTATGACTCTACTAATGTGCTACCTACAGGTTACATCGTCCCTGAATTGATAGAAGGGAAAAATTCTGAAGCTGAGTTGTTTGTTATTGGTGCAAATGTCGATGTGTTCGCTGAATGCTATTTTTCTGTATTTCCAAAATTTTGATCTGGGATCTATGCAGAGTGATCCTTTGATGTAGGCTGTTTTTGGTTTGGCCTATGTATTGCTCTCGACACCCAGAACAAATTAATACATATATCAGGTTCTCTGAAGCACGTGAAGTTGCTTTTCACTGTTTAAAAGAGAACTCTGATCCCTCAATTAGGTTGACGCATATACCACAGTTGGGTCTTCTGCATTTTTTTACATTGTTGTCGAGCGCATTCAGACTTGTATGAAGAGACTTATAGATTTGGGCTGTATTTTGCTCTTTATAATGGTGTGCATTTGGAGGATTAAATTCATTCTATGGTCCATTTTTAGTAGGGGAATGTTCTGGAGGAGGATGGTGTTGAAGGCTTCATTGTTAAGAGGGTTGTGTGTAGAGATGTATGGTAGGGCTTTTGGTTGTAAATCCTTCTTTAATTTGGGATGCCTGAGTTCATGGATGTTGAGTTGTAGGGTATGTTGACAGCATATATCAATTAGTGATGGTGGGTAGTTCCTGGTAATGATTGTATCCTTTAGTTCATGTAGTCGTGTGTCCCTGGTGCTTATATTAGAAACTCTAGTACAAATCCTTTTTGCTAGGTTGAAAGAGATATTCATTCTAGTGTGTCTGAGGTGGCATGAGTTGAACAGTAGATATTGCTTGGAGTCTGTGGGCTTATAGTATATATCTGTTTCTATTTATTTGTTAGATTTCTTAATGAGGATGTTGAGGAATGGAAGTTGTTGACGGCTATATTCCATCGTGAATTGAATGTTTACATCAAGTCCATTTATAAGTGCTTGAAACTCTCTAAGTCTCTCTGTACTTTCATGCCAACAAATGAAACAGTCATCCAGATACCTCTTCCAGTTATTTTCTATGTAGAGGGAGAATGGATTGCTGTTTTTTTCTAGTACCTTACAATAAAGACTGATTCCTAGATATTCCATGACTAGGTTAGCAAAGGAGGGAGCCATTCTCATACCCATCACTGTCCCTGATTTTTGTCAATAGAAGTTGTCTTTGAAGACAAAGTAGTTATTCTCCAAGATGAATATTAGCCCTTCTGTTACAAATTCTTTTTTGATGCGATGTGGGAATACATTGGTGTAATTCTCTAGACAGAATTGAATTGCCTCTATTCCTAGGCTGTGGGGGATATTAGAATAGAGGTTGACTACATCAAAGGATACTAGTAGGGTGTTTTTGCACATTTTTTATAGTTTACTTTTTCTTAAAGAAACATTCAATGCCCCTTCCTCCTCCTCGCCCGCCCATCGCTTACCAGCTTTCAAAAAGTTAAAATCTCCCAATCTTTCACTTTTGGCTGATGTTTCCCACATGCATAGAATTCTACAGAAATAGTAGGCTTAAAAATACTAGACCACCACCAGAAAACCTGACATGCTAGAAACAACAGGTAAAAGACATTATTTCTGAAGAAACATCCCTGCATTCCAAACAGCTAAAATTGAAACATTGGGAGTGTGTAGCTTTTTGAAAGTGGTGAGGTGATGGGTAAAATTCTTAAGAATTTATACTCTCTGTTTTTTCTCCATGTATTACCAAGAATAAAAATTTGAAAAAAGTAAAAAATGAATTTGGTGTGGAGAGGGAGAAAATTCAAATATTGAAAACATATTTTGTGGGTGAAATCCTAATCTCCTGTATCTCAAAAATAATATAAATCTGTATGAAGGATTTAAGTCAGGTCGCTATGTGTTAGTAGTGATACTGGTAAACAATGTAGACTGGTATTACCTGCAGCATTCTGAAGAATAAAAAAATAATGTTGTGTGAAAGAAGAGGAAAAAAAATCTCAAAATGGGGAGGTGTTGTGACAGACACTCCCAAGTAAGAAGTGGGTTGTTCCACTACTGATAAATACTGATAAATAGTGGACAGACACAGCAAGCAGGGTCAGTTGGCAAGGTACGACATATGGGCCAGTCATGCAGATGACAAAATACATTGTTATAATGCGGGACATATCAAACATTGAACCAATTACATTTAGAACCAGTAACATTGGTGACTTACCACTAAATTGGTGACTACCAATTCATTAAAGTAGGATTTGAACTCAGGACATGAGAAAATTAGACTGAAGCACCAAATCTGATTGAAATAAGGGAGAGGACTGACCTGCCATCAGGTATATGTTTATCTGTACTAGTGCATGACCTGTTATTTTATGTAGAGATTAAGCAATATTTTGCTTCATTGAAATATACAGGGGTTGGACAAAATAATGGAAGCACTTTAAAATTTCAAACAAATTTATTTTAATATGGAGTAGGACTGCCTTTGGCAGTAACTACAGCTTGAATTCTATGAGGTATGGACTCGTACAAAGTTTGAATTGTTTCCAAAGGAATTTTTGTCCATTCTTCAGCTAAAACAGTCTCCAGTTCTTGTAGTGATGATGTTGGAGGATATCGACTCCTTACTTGTTTTTCTAAAATGCACCATAAATGTTCAATAATATTGAGATCTGGGGACTGTGGTGGCCAGATAAGATGTTCAACTTCAATAGAATGTTCCTTGTGCCATTCAGTAACAACTTTAGCTGTGTGAATAGTTCTGCAACCATAGGATGAATTTGATCAGATAAAATGCTTAAATAGTCTTGATTATTAATTCTGCCATGAAGGGAAACCATTGGGCTGGTGGATTTCCAAGATATAGCCTCCCAGATCATCACAGATCTTCCTCCATGTTTAACAGTTGGAAGAAGGCAGTTTGGGTCAAATGCTGCTTTTGGCTGTCTCCACATGTATACTCAGCCGGTAGTCGGAAATAGGGTAAAGGATGACTTGTATGAGAAAATAACACTCTTTCACTGCTCTAGGGACCAATTCTGTAGGTTTTTACTCCACTCTAAACGCTTTGCAATGTTTGTTTTTGAAAGTAGTAGTTTTCTGATTGCAGCCCTCTCGTGAAATCTGGCTTTGTGCAGCCCCTGGCAAACAGTTTTTTGGAAACTGGATTCTCGAGGTGGTCATTAAGCTCTGCAGTAATTTTGGGAGCTGTACTTTTGTGATCTTTTCTAACAATTCGCGTAAGAGTCTGATGGTCCCTATCTGAAAGTTTTGGTTTTCTTCCAGAGTTTTGTTTCGATGAGGAGGTTTTTCCTTCTTTCTCAAAGGCTGTCATTACTTTCAAGACAGTACTTCTTGATACACCAAACATTTTGGCTGTTTCTTTACGCTAGTGCCTGCAATACGAGCACCAACAAATTTGACCTCTTTGAAAGTCCGATAGATCTGTCATTTTAATGAATTTTAATTACCTTTTTCTGATGATATCTGAAAAGAAACATCAATTTTAGCAAAACATATTAAGCAACACTAATAATAAATCAAAAAATATAAAAATAAACAAGCTTTTGATGGTTTTATAGATATTCAAAATTACGATGCTATGATGCTAGGCGTTTTCATTATTTTGTCCAACCCCTGTCTGTATATATAATGGTTAAGATTGATTAGGTACACAATAATATGAAATGTCGAAGTCAGCAATTCTAACGATAAAATTTGTTGTTATAACAGCATGTTGTAGGATGTGAAAGATGAACAATGCATGAAATTTTAGGAAAGTATTTATTTACCGTTACATTGAAAATACCTTGCCTCGTTGGGCAGATTATAAAATCCAAGAGCATTCAAAAGAAAGTTAAATGTGGTAGAATGTTTCTTTGCATAGTTTGGCGTATACAAATTGTTAGTAGTAATCCACAGATAGCAATAGAATGATGTTGTAAGAGAAGAGAATTAGAGCTAGTGGAAGTTGTAGGGTCGTGGGATGTTGTCTCACAGTTGCTGACAGTAAATTTCATTTCTCTGTCTGACTATTGTCTTTAGTATCTGCCTTGCTTATGATCATGCTTCTAGCAGTCCACTCCCTAACTGATTGAGTTGTCACGAGCCAGCTCATTCAGTTGTCACCAAGTGACTACTCGTTTTTGCTTGGGGCTCTTGCTTTTATAACTATCCAGAAGGATAGACATATTGTTGAGAACAATGGGCTTCGTTGGTGGTACTGTGATATCTCTATTCTAGCTTTTGGTGAAGTAGAAGAGGTTATAAGGGCCAAGAGGTGAAGACATTATTTCAGGCAAATGTAAAACTGCTGTCAGAGAAAAACCATTGTTTCACTGTAAGAAAAGTTCTGTTGAACTGTTAAGTTAAATTTGGCTATGGTGGATCGAATTCACTTCATGCCTGCAAGATCCAACATATATATTCAGGAGAGAGACATGTAGAAGACAGTAAAATAGTGTTTAAATAAAAAATAAAAAATCCTGATTAGTTCTAATCTTTTCTTTTATTTCTATATACAAAATTCCTAAACAGGAAATTTTGACAATCAATGTCTGTGTAGGCAACATTTAATTAGTGAATTTAACATTTTTGTAATTAGTTCACCTGTGCCCCACCTCCAATCCAGCAAATTGATTTTGATGGGCAGAAATCTGTATGTGCAAAGGATCCCCAAATCTATTTAGAACAACATATTAATGGCCTGTGTGTGAACACTGTAGTAAGGAGTATAAATACCACATTTTGCTAAACTCTGTCCTTGAAATTTTTCCATGTCAACACGATGCATCATTAACAGAGTTTCACTCTCTCAAAAAGTAGATTCATTTATTTGTCTTCAGAACTTTTATGATTTCAACTTCTCCAACAAGTTGTTTTTCAGCATATTACCCCATGTCATTTATTTTGTTGCTGTCTCAATGGCTTATTTTGGACGTCTTTGTTGCCTTTTTGAAGAACTGTTTTGAGAAAAACAGATATTGCAGGTATATCAGATCCTTCTTCATTTGTATGAATGATTTTTCTCATTTTTTGCTATCACCAGTGAAATTTCATAGCTTGCTTCAAAGATATGATTCAGGGCTGTAGTTTGTGCAGTCAATTTGGTGTTTTCCTGTCTTTAAATAGGTACCATTCTGAAGCTATGGCTCTTTACTGGAAACAGTCACTATCTTAATATCCTAAAGAACATTCTCCAATATACTGCAGTAAAGAACCATAGTTTCTGTATTGTACCTATTAAGAGATATGTGAACATCAAATTGATCACACTATTACAGTGATGTTCAAATTCCTTTAATAGGAATTAGCAGGAATTTCAATTCCTAATATTAACTTGCCTATGAAAACTAGGATAGACTATTTTGTATACTACAGTATTTTCCAGTATTTAGATGGTATGACGAAAAAGTGGAATGGGTGAACTTCATCATCAAAGTGAAATAAGAAACATTTGAGAAACTTTATTTCATAAATTTAAATATTAAAATAAAACATATCTATAATTTTTTTTCCTCTCTACAAAAGACTTGCTCCCCATCTCTCCCAAATCCATACTGAACTAGAGTGGATACCATTATTCTCCTGTTTAGCAGTGGGGGTTAATTCATATTCTACAACTTTTTTGAAGTTCATTTTACTGAGATATAGATGAGATTCTGAACGGCCTGGATCTCCAATTAAAACCAAAGTGTTATTTGGTAAATTCTTCATCCACCTAGCTACATTTGCTGAAAGACTGATGTCATAAAGCATGTCACCAAGAAGCACAACATTTGTATACAATGTCTTTTCATGAAACAAGTTTCTATTATCTGTGTTTACTGTAACATTATTTAATGCAGAATTCATTCTGATTGCAGCAATTGCCACTGAAAATACAAAAATTGGAATGGATTAGTAAATGAAACGAAACAAAGTACAATAATATGAATATAAAAACTAATGTTGAAATTGTACAGCATAATTGGTATATATTAAGTATATGTGTCAGTAATATAATCCCTATAGCTGAGGAGCAGAGAAAGCTCTGGCTAGCTGAGTTTCTAAAGAGGAAAACAACCAATTGAGGAATCAACAGTCTGTGATTCATCAATAATAATGTATGGAGCTCATAGGAAGGACACCACTCAATTGTCAATGTATCAGCCTATATGAACTGTAAACAGAAGTTTTATATGGTCTCTTGACCTGCAAGAAATAGCATCCTGTTAAAAGAAAAAATATACTGGAAGATATCATCCTACATACTGCTAAAACAACATGATCATAGCTGGAATACCTCTGATCTCACAACCAGAGATGAGAAATAGGAGCCAACAAGAGGGTCACAGCATGACTGCTCAAACTGCAAAAAATAACAGCCAAATCTTCCTCAGATCATACCATTTTAAAATAAGAAAACATATTGAATAGTATGACTCTGAATAAAAGATAGGACAATCATGGTTAGAATGCCTCTGATCAATCAAATCATGGCTGAGATAGAAGTAAGAAAAAGCTGTAAACAGGCCCCATGAGGATGCACTGCTTGCCACTGCAAATAGCAGCATTATATATTGTTGAAGTGATTTATTAATTTGCAATTTTTCATCTGAAATTCTGAAGAAGGCAAGCATAAACCATTTTAGTAAATCATTTCTTCACTCATTTTATAGAGATGAGAGATAAATCTGAATAAAAAAGTTTTATCAACTTTTGATATACTAGCACAGAAAGAAAGCATTCATGAAAGGAGAAAGTAAAACATTGGAAGTAACAAGAGTATTATTATGCAAAGATGAAATTATAAATCATTTTTGAACAGAGTACCATGATAAAAACTCAAGGCATGCACGCATGCATGCAATCCACTCACAATGCTTTGGGTTAGCCCAGAACTATAGCAGAAGGCATTTGACTAAGCTGCTGCACAATGGGACTGAATCTGAAATTACATGGTTCATAAATGAACTTCTTAACTGCACAGCCATGCTCAAGCCAATGTATTGAAATATAATTCTGCTTTAGGGGGACTATAGCATTGTGGATAGCAGAAGAGAAACTGAGTTCAAAATTAGTTGTGGAGGGAACCTGTGGAAGAGGTAGACTCAGGAAGACATGGGTCAAGGTGGTGAAGCCTGATCTTCGAATGTTGGACCTAACAGAGGTAATGACAAGTGAGCAAAACCTTTGGCAATATGCTGTGCTTGAGAAGACTCGTCAAGCTAAGTAAAATCATAGTAGTGGTTGTTACCAGTGTCATATGAAATCATAGTTGTGGCTGTTGCCAGTGCCATGTATATGGCACCTGTGCCGGTGGCACATAAAAAGCACGCACTACACTCTTGGAGTGGTTGGCATTAGGAAGGGTATCCAACTGTAGAAACCATGTTAAAGCAGATTGGAACTTGGTGTACCCCTCCAGCTTACCAGTTCCAGTCAAACCGTCTAACCCATAGCAGCATGGAAAGAAGAAATTAAATGATGATGATGATATATATATGGCACTTGTGCCCGTGACATGTGTAAGGATTTTCGTGCGAGATCGTTGCCAGTGCCCCTGGACTGGCTCTTGTGCAGGTGGCACATAAAATACACCATTTTGAGTGTGGCCGTTGCCAGTACCGCCTGACTGGCCTTCGTGCGGGTGACACGTAAAAGCACCCACTACACTCTCTGAGTGGTTGGCGTTAGGAAGGGCATCCAGCTGTAGAAACTCTGCCAAATCAGATTGGAGTCGGGTGTAGCCATCTGGTTTCACCAGTCCTCAGTCAAATCATCCAACCCATGCTAGCATGGAAAGCGGACGCTAAACGATGATGATGATGATGATGATGTATATGTATATATATATTGATAAAAGTAAGTGCCTGATTCAAAGAATACTATAATGTTAAGTATGGAACTAAATAGTTCAGAAACATCATGCTACTCATTTAAAGCCATTAACAATATTGACATGTAAGCTTTAGTTAAAGGAATATTACCTGGATCTATGTCATTTGCAACAACATGAGATGCTCCAAGCAGTTTGCTTACAATCGCTAATGCTCCACATCCACTGCCCAAATCAAGCACAGATTGATGTTTGATGATTCCACTGTTATCCAGCAAAAATCTAAATAATATGATAATACACAGTCAATATTTAATGAAAGAGCTGACAAAAATTATGTCTGCATGCATGCATACATACATACATAGCCCTAACTACAGTGAGCATGATATGATTAGCAGTGAGGGAAGATCTAGGGCTCACCAGGTTACAATGGTGCTAGATATAGATACAAATAATATTAATTAAAATTTTAAAATTTGTAGTGTTAGTGAAAATGTATGCTCATTGGGAATACAGTAATCCTTTGACTATTGTGGGTGTTACGTTCTAAAACCTCTCACAGAAATAATTAAAATCTAAAAAATATAAATACATAACAGCCACAGAAACCTGCGATATACTGAGGAGTTCACGATATAAATTTACATATATTAGCCAGAAAAATTTGCAATGTACTGAGTGCGCAATAGGTGAACCACGATGTACTGAGTGCACGATAGGTGAACTACGACAAAGCAAGTTTTTATTTGAAATTTTTTTTTGTAACTACAGATTTACAAAAAACAAAATTTAAATAAAATCTTTTTTCACTAAGTTCTAGTAGAGTGAAATTATAGGGCCCAGGGATGAAACAAATATAGTAATAATGCATAATAGATATCATATAAGTAAATCAGTGAAGAAATTAGAGAAGTTAAATTAATTAAATATATCTTTTTACCCAGTGCTTAACTCCATAACCATGAGAAGAGAAGGCATAGTGGTGTTCATTTAATAATGATAGTGTTGCAGCCGTGTAGGTATTTGATTAATTATAATCTAGGTGGGATCATCATCATCATCATCATCATCATCATCATTTAACATCCACTTTCTATACTGGCATGGGATAGATTGTATGACTAGAACTTATGAGCCGGAGAGCTGCACCAGATTCCAGTCTAATTTGGCATGGTTTCTACAGCTGGCTGCCCTTCCTAACACCAACCACTCCAAGAGTGTAATGGGTGCTTTTGCATGCCACCTGCATGGGTGCCATTTACATGACACCAGCAACAACCATGACTACGATTTATGGGTGGGTGCCATTTACATGACATCAGCAACAACCATGACTACGATTTATGGGTGGGTGCCATTTACATGGTATTGGCAGTGACCATGACTAGGGTTCATAGGTACCATTTGTATAGCACCAGCAACAACTATGACTCACAGATGCCATTTACATGGCATTGCCAATGACCATGATTCCTGGGTACCAATTTACATGGCACCATAGTCATGGCCATGACTAAGATGTGCAGGTGTCATTTACATGGCACTGGTATCAGCCATGAGGATTCACAGATGTCATTTACATGGTACCATCAACAACCATGACTATGATGCATGGGTGTCGTTTACATGGCACTGGGAGTGAATGACCATGACTATGATTTACAAGTGCCATTTACATGGCACTAGCATGGCCACAACTACAATTTCACTTGGCCTGACAAGTCTTCTCATGCACAACATATTGCCAGAGTTCTCAGTCACTTGTCATCACCTCTGAGAGGCCCAACGTTTGAAGATCATGCTTCACCCTTTGTCCCATGTCTTCCTAGGTCATCCTCTTCCGCAGGTTCCCTCCACAGTTAGAGATCAACACTTCTTTATGCAGCTGTCCTACACACACACACACACACACACACACACACACACACACACACACACACACACGCACACACACAGAGGGAAAGTAACTAGGCATTAGAAATTGCATAAAGAATTTTTAGTATCACTGAAGTCATGACAAAAACATTTTTTAAACAGACAACACTAATGAGGATTTCTTATTTTCTTATTGTCTCATTTCTTGTTTCCAGATGGCCAGTCACTTGACTGTTCAGGAGCAAGCTAAGATAGCAGTACACTATGAAGTGTGGAATTCCATTGTTTTCACAGATGGTGGCGTGTATGGAAAGGTAATCATACAACACTACGTCCAGAGACAATAAAACGTTGTCTGCAAAGTTGATGACCACAGGCTCTGTGAATGATGCAAGAAGAAGTGGCCATCCAACCACATCCCAGTCACAAGAAAACGTGGCAACAATGCAACAAATGTTTAATAGCAGCCTGCAAAAATCAATATGTCAAGCAGCTCATGAAAGTGGACTAACAAGGCACACAATACATACGGTGTTGCATAAAGAATTGAATTTTTGTCCATGGAAACTCCATTACATGCAGGAGCTAAAACTTAAAGACTGTAACTGCAGAAATCCAGAACTCCAGAACTCCAAGAAGTCCAGATCTCACTCCATGTAATTTTTATCTGTGAGGTTACACAAAAAAGGAAGTGTACAAGACAAAACCCCACACACTGGGGGACTTGAAGACATGGATTCAGGAGGTTCTCATTGATATCCCAGATGATGTCCTTCAGATGGTTGGACATTCCATCCCTGGCTGTTTGAAGAAACTGGCTGACGCCATCGGTTCTTATGTTGAAATATAAAGATTTACTTTCATTTTCCCATGTAATAGAAAACATGTATCATTTGTTTCAATAAATTTGTAAAAGGAATATGGATTTTATTACCAATTTATCAATGCCTACTTACTTTTCACCCACCCTGTATATATGTATATATGCATGTGTGTAGGAGGATGCTCTAAAAGCATAGTTGCTAGAATAAGAATCAGCTGGGCAAAGTTCAGAGAAGTATTACTTTTTCTGGTCAAAGAACCTCTCCTTCAGAGTGAAAGGCACATTGTATAATCCCTGTATAAGAACAACTATATATTGGGTCATCTCATAAATAACGTGGTTTTTTCAATTGCTTTAACTAAAAGTCGAAGGGATAAATTAATTGCATCAACTTGCTATAAAATCAAGTTGTAATTTTACCTTGTACTTATTCTTAGTGCACATTTTGAAAAGTGCAGTTCAATTTTAACGGTTATTTTCCCAAAGCTATAATAGAAGTGACAAAGGAGCATATCCAGTATATTTTATTTTATGAGTTCAATAAAGGCAACAATGAAAATGGAAAGTACAAGGAATATTAATGCAGCATATGGGGATCGGACGATAAGCATAAGCCAGTGTCAATGGTGGTTCCAGAAATTCCGAGCTGGAAACTGCAGCCTAGAAGACGAGCCTCATCCTCGAAGATCTGTAGAGCTTGATGAGGACATTCTGCAAACCCTGGTGGAACAAGATCTCATTGTAACCATTGAGGAGCTAGCAGAGAAGCTTGCATTTGGTTATTAAACCATTCATTGACACCTGCACTAGAAGAAAAATGACCATCTTTGGTTTCAAGATGAAAGGTGTTCTTCCATCAGGATCATGCTCACCCACAAACAGCAAGGATGACATTTCAAAGGCTGGAGCAATTTGAATGGGAAACGATGCCCCACCCACAATATTTGCTGGACATTGTCCCATCTGATTATTATTTATTCTGTTGTCTTCAAAATCATTTGGACAGAAAAAATATGAATTCTGTGGACAAGGTCAGAACAGTACTGGGGGAATATTTTTCCACACAGACAAGTGAATTTTGGAAGAGAGACCTTGCAAGTCTAAAAGATAGATAGAAGAGCATTGTAGAAAAATATATTTTAGATTAAAAAAGAACTTTGTTTATCTTAATTTTGAAAAATAAAAGAAGTATTAAAAAAAATGGCATTATTTATGGGATGACCTAATAAATGGTAGTGAAACAAGGGCTGTGACTACAAAGGACATACGAAGGCTTTAAAGAAATGCAGTCAGCATGCTCCAATGTGAGTGTGCATGTACAAATAAGGGCAAATGTTTTAAGAGAAAAATTGAGTATAAGAGGCATTAGATGTAGTGTGCAAGTGAGAAGATTGCGCTGGTTTGGTCATGTGATGCATATGGATGAGGACAGCTGCATAAAGAAGAACTGATCTCTAAATGTGGATGGAACGTGTGGAAGAGAGAGACTTAAGAAGGCATGAGATGAAACAGTGAAAAATGATCTTCAGATATTCAGCCTCACAAGGGAGATGACAAAACACAAAGATGATAGGCAATTTGTTGTGCTTGAGAAGACTTGTTCAGCTGAGTAAATTCGAGTGTATAGAGACATGTCATTTATGTCTATTCCCCTTGTACACAATCTGTCCCTGACAAACACCCCAACACATCCTGTCTTCCTAACATCCCAAATTGGCTTCACTATATTTCTCTCTCTCTTTGCATCCTTGTGAACCTACTTGCATTCAATAAGCCTCTATTGAACCTCTTCCCTACAACATATTCCTAACACTCCCTCCTTCTACTTCTGTCCATTCCATACATTCTTTCTCCTCCATCTCCCACTCTCATTTTGCAACATCACAAACTTACCCAATCCTTGACTCCACTTATATATACCTCCCTGTAACTTTACGCTCAACCACATGTCCACATGTGGCCAAATATTTGCTACGTTTTTGGTCCCCCTGAGTTTACTGATAGAACTTGCTTTCTATTTTTGTGTCTATGTATAAGCTTTTTGTCTCTCTATACTTATTATTTACATTTCTTATATATTTTTTAATATTTTTACTGATAGGACCTGCTGATAGGACTGTACTGATAGGATTTGCTTTCTATATTGTGTCTATGTATAAGCTTTTTAACCTTCTATACTTTTTACTTGGATTTTATATTTTTATATATTTAAAAAAATTTTTTATATTTTTTACATAATTATAGAGTTAATGCTTTTGTATTTTTTCCACACATATTTTTCTGTTTTCTCCCCTCCACCCTGTTTTTTCCATGTACGTCTATAGACACGTAATGGAACCTTATATGTGCGCGCTCGTGAGTGTCTGCGTGTGTGCGGGTGCGTTCGTATATAGATATATATGCATGCATGCGATAATATGCGCAGTTTTAGACGCGCTTTAACCTTATAGCTTTCCCACACTGTTTCTTGTTTTTAGCCCTATATAAAATAAATTTTTTTGCGTGCGTGTGTATAGGTGCAGAGTTGTTGTGTGCGTGTGAGTATGGATGTGTATGCGTGTATATATATACATGTGTACATATATGTATAGTCTTTAGCGAATGTATGGGTGAGCATGAGTGTGTTTACATACATGTATAGTTTTTTGGCGAGTATGTGGGTGAGCATATGTGTGTTTAAAGCGAGGGTGGTTTTAGTATATAAGTATAGGCGGATGGACGGATTGGTGTGCTTACGCGAACCTACGGCTTTTTCAAATAAGCTATGTAGCATTCTTCTCTACTCGCAGTTGTCATTCAGTAATAATGTCTTACGGTTGAGTTGATTTTTATGTATTTCCCTGAAGAGAAGATTACTTTTTTCTCAACATCATTCATTCCTTTGGAATGAACCAATTGTAATTTTCGAAACATATGTCGGAAATAAAAGAAATCATTTAATACATGCGTATAACTCCATTTATTTAATCTTGTATTTATTCAAAATACCTCAGATTAACAGGTTGTTTCTACCTCATAAACAGGAGTTACACCAAAGTTATTTTGTGAGCTTTGCTACCCTGGTAACTGCTAACCAATTCATTTTATCAAAGTTAATTATTAATTAAGAGAAAATAAATACATATAATTAAATATATATATATATATATATATATATATATATATATATATATATATATACATACATACATACACACACACACACATCAAGAGATTTGGTGAATAAAATTTGAAGAGAAGCAACAAAAATGTATTAGGTTATAGCAGTATGTACGTTTCGTACAAACTTCATTTATTTATGTAGTGAGAACACCACATAAGATGTGCAATGAAAATATACTCCTCAGCTGCATAATGGAAGTTCATTTTGTAAATGTGTGCAAATACATGAGTAGGAGACAAAGAGAATAACATCTTGACTGGGCTGCTAATCAACAGTCTAGTGAACCAAACAGGAATTTAATTTCTATATATTCTATTTGTTCTTCTTTCTAGAAGGAAGAGTAAGATAGCAGTAATTTCAATTTAGAGGAAGGTAGGTTAGGTAGTAAGGGAAGGCAGGTTAGGGGTGAATCAAGCAAGAGAAAAAAGAGAGAAGAAGAAAGGAAAAATATATATATATATATAGAAATAAAAATGAAAATGGAAGGACAATATCCTAAGGAGTGGCTAGAGGAAATTTAAGGTAAGGGTATTTAGGTCAAGATATTGGAGAATTATTAAGAATATATCTATTCGTCTGTATATTTAGAATAATACAATAATCTAAAGTACTGAAATTAAAACCATAGAGAACATTAATAGTTAAATTAGAATAAGACAAACATTTATAGTTAAATTAGAAAAAGATATACATTTATGTGGGGTAGGAGAAGAGAGATATTATTTACAAGAAAACCATAAGAAGAGAAGATATCAATGGCCAAAACAAATCAAAGTGAAAGGGGGTGGGGAAGAAGGAGAAGGAAAAAAGGGGAGGAATAAAGTTAGAAAATCAGGACTAAACTAAGAGTATTAAAGCTATGGTTTCAGAATTGATAAAATGGTAGAAGAGACTTAGAATAGCTAGAGAAATGTAGGAATATTATCAGTGGGTTGGGAAAGGTTAAAATGTATTCCAAAATTTTTATACTTTAAAGCTATAACTTAAATGAAGTAGTTAATAGTCTGGGATATGAAAGAGATTAAAATATATTATTAGCAAGATTTACTTTTTAAAATATTTAAAGGTGCGAGAGTAACAATGTACACATAGAACCCTAAGGTCAGATCTATTGTTAATTAGATTAGGATTGTCCTTAAGTTTAAAAATTTCATAAATTTCCATAGAGCACAGTCCACAGCCGTATCTACTATTTCTATAGGGTTGTGCCCTCCTGATGATTTCCCATTTAAGGGTAAAATAGGCACGTTTTTCAATCCTTTAATGATAATCATTATTTTCAACACTTTCCCCGCAGCATTAACACACAACACAGCAGTAAAACGAGCTTTGGTAACACCACAGTGACTTGCATCTACATTTTTATTGTCAACAAAGTCTACGGTTGTTGAACTCAACATGTCAACATATACAGGTGTTTCATCCATATTATAAATCTGGTCAGCATCCTTATCTGCTGTTAATACTGGAATGCTATCTTGATGGTCACTGGCGATTTGTGCCTTTTCTCCAAGTGTTTTATTGTCTGCTTGACCAACATGTGTAATCTTTCTTACAGTCAGTTAATTCCATTTCATGAAATTGAAAATCCATTTATCAGAACATCTAAAGCTGTTCATTTCAATTCCAAACCTTTTTACCAATTCAAAAGTATATTCCTGTAAACGGCGATAATTTACAATTATATTGTTTGCACACCGAACAACAATCCACTGTAAGAGTTCAATCTCTAGATCTCTATGCGCTGGTCCTCTACCTCCACCAATTGATCTGTGCCTCCTCTTGTCTGACAAATTGATTAACTCAGTTTCTTTTGTGCACCATTCTCTCAATTGTTTTCTATCAATACCTAAGTCTCTTGATGCAGCTGATAAATTGCCAGAATGTTCTTTCACTCATTTAATAGCACTCAATTTTTCACTAATGGTATATGATCATTGAACATGTTTTGATATATTTTCTTTCAGCTCCATTTTGGGAATAAAAATCCTTTGAATTTATCTACAGATGTATTTACTCCACCAAAATTTACTGTACAATAACGTAATGAAGCTTGCAACAAGATAATTAGTAATGACACATGTAAGGAACATTAACAGCAAGACAGTGGTTATTCCCTGGATATTGGTGTTACAAGTTGAGATATTCAAGGTAAATCAGATCATGTAGCAATGATGACAAATATAATCAGATCAGACAAGTAGCATGGGGCAGCTGATGAACTATCAGATAGCGGTAATCAATCAAAGGGTGTTGCATTACTCCTCTGATGAAATAAAGCTAGTGCCGAACAGAGCAAATGAATGTCTAAACAGAATGCAAACAAGACACTAACTCTGTTTCAACTTTTAACCACAAATAACTGCCCAACCAAATAAACACCCATGGCGATCTAATGGATAGACGGATTTTCAGAAAACCCCGGTATATGTTAAATAAAATGAGACAACAAAGCCAAAGCTGTGTGGAATTTTCAGGACATGTGAGTGTACATTTCTTGAAGAATGTACACACACGTGCAACCTTTAAAGGACACAAAAATGTAAGCCTAAAGACTTACACTTTTTTCCCTTTTTCTTTTCCTTTTTCCTTTTTTCTCCTGTCAGTAGTCCTCTGATAAAGTCCAAATCATTCTAATGATCATTATTTACAGTATTTACATTTAACGGATATTTGTCCTCATCTTGTTTGTTGAGGGCATATGGTGTAGTAGTTAAGAGCACAGGCTACTAACCCCAAGATTCCGAGTTTGATTCCAAGTAGTGACCTGAATAATAATAATAATAATAATAATAATAATAATAGTAATAATAACAACAACAACATCGAAAAATACCTTAGGAATAAGAACCCAAGTTTGAAAATTCCCCAAGAAACCTGATGAAGGCTGGAGGGTGTATTAACCGGAATGTTGTGTTAACAACAAACAAGATGAGGACAAATATCCGTCAAATGTAAATAATGTAAATAATGTACATAATTCCTCATCTCTTAAATATAGAACTGTATCATTCTGATGATGTTTGTTACATGGAATGAGATAAATGCAAATTTACCTAAAAAATAACAAACTAAAGCAACTGTAAATGTTATTTTAACTATAACTTCTAATTGCTAATTGTTGCTCCATTTCTTTTCTTATCTGTATACATATATATATATATATATATATATATATATATATATATATATATATATATATATATATACTATAACCTCAGGCCAACCAAAGCCTTGTGAGTGGATTTCATACACAGAAACTGAAAGAAGACTTGTATATATGTTTATATTTGTGTGTGTGTATCTGTGTTTGTACCCCCAACATCGCTTGACAACCGATGTTGCTGTGTTTACGTCCCCGTAACCTAGCCGTTTGGCAAAGCACACTGATACAATAAGTACTAGGCCTACAGAGAATAAATCCTGGGATCGATTTCTTCAACTAAAGGCGGTCCTCCAGCATGGCCGCAGTCACATGACTGAAACAAGTAAAACAATATAAAAGAAACTGTCATTTTAAAACCCGAGCAATGTCGGGTATCTCTGCTAGTATGTATAAATATATAAATATATATATATATATATATATATATATATATATATATACACACATTGGCAAATCTTTTCTTATGTACTTCGACTCTGGCTAAATAAACCTGTTGCCAAGTCCCTTCTGGCAGATTGGTACAATTCCCAGCTACCACCGTTCTTCCAGTCCTTCCAAGCCTGTTTCTTTTGTCTAATATATATACATATATATATATATATATATATATATATATATATATTATATATATATATCACATATATCTATATTACATATATATATATATATATATATATATATATATATATATATATATATATATATATATATATATATATATATATGTACATATATATATATATATATATATATATATATATATATATATGGGAGAATATACGAAAAAACAACAACAGACGAGGACAGGTGGTGTAAATAACAAAAGGATGTATTAGTATGACGCTCGGGAATACGGAAAGTCTTTGACGTTTCGAGCTACGCTCTTCAACAGAAAGAATACGGAGACAAGGAGAAAAGCACGGAGAAAAAAAATTGAATAGTGTCCAGTCAACGGTCAATCATAATAATGGCTGATCATAACAATGGCTGACCGGAAGTTAGAAATTCTTTTTTCAGGAGAGCTAAGAAAAGGGGGTGACAAACGGTGATCGAAGAACGAGGGGCTGTGTGTGGGAGATAGAATGCTGGTGATCTTGACGTATGTAGTGTGAAAATGGGGAAGGGAGAAAGCACTTGGTCAGTTGTAGTGTGTGCGTGGTGTGATGCGAGGGTATTGGTGTGGTGTGATGTGAGGGTGTTGGGATGTGGGGAAGGCATGGGTGGAGTGTGGGTTAGGCTGAGGGTGGGGTAGAGGTAGGGGTCTGTGGGTAGGGGGTCTGTGGGTAGGGGGTGGGTGGTGGGTGTAAGGAATTGGATGGGGTGGAGTGGGAAGGTAGAGTAGGAGTGTGTTGGGGTGTGGTGGGATGAGCTTATGAGGGGGTGTTGACGATGAAGGGGGAAGGGGAAGGTGGATGTAAGAGAGGGGGAAGATGGGTATGGGAGGGGAGAGAAAGAGAGGAGAGAGGGTGGGTATAAGAGAGGGAAGGTGGATTGAGAGAGGGGGAAGGTGGGTATGGGGGGAGAGAGAGGGGGAAGGTGGGTATGGGGGGAGAGAGAGGGGGAAGGTGGGTATGGGGGAAGGTGGGTATGGGGGAGAAAGAGAGGAAGAGAAAGAGAGTGAGAGAGAAGAGAGTGAGAGAGAGGGAAGAGGGGTATGGGGGAGAGAAAGAGAGAAAGAGAGTGAGAGAGAGGGAAAGAGAGAAGAGAGTGAGAGAGTAAGGATGAGAGAGTAAGAGAGTAAGAATGTAGAGAGTAAGAGTGAGAGAGAGTGAGAGAGAGGGAAAGAGAGAAGAGAGTGAGAGAGTAAAGGTGAGAGAGTAAGAGAATAAGAGTGTAGAGAGTAAGAGTGAGAGAGGGGGAGTACGAGAGAAGAGAGTGAGAGAGAGTAAGAGAGAGGAGAGAAAGAGTAGGGGTGAAGAGAAGTGGGAGTGAAGAGAAGTAGGAGTGAAGAGAAGTAGGAAGAGAAGTGGAAAGAGAAGTAGGAGTGAAGAGAAGTAGGAATGAAGAGAAGTAGGAGTGAAGAGAGGTGAAGAGACGTACAAAGAAGTAGGAGTCGGAACAGGAGGGGAGGTGGGGGAGGGAGAGGGAGAAGGAGGGAGCAGGAGGGAGAGGGAGAAGGAGGGAGAGGGAGCAGGAGGGGAGGTGGGGGGGGGGGGAGAGATGGGTGGTAGGAGGGAGGGTGGGGGAGAGAGATAGGAGGAGGGGGTTAGATGAAGAGGGGAGGGGAGTTGAACCCATGTGGCGCAAAGGAGCGGAGAGAGAAGACCAATCCCTGTTCACGGCGCAAACGGGAGTCCGGATGACTCCTGTGCATGGACAATCCAAACACAGACAGGTGTTGCTGCAAGGAGTGGCCGGCAGAGCGGAAGTGGCATGACACCGGGGTGTCATTGCCAACGTTGATGTCTCGGAGGTGTTCCGCGAATCGGTCGGCCAGGCGGCGCCCCGTTTGTCCGATGTACCGAGAATGGCAGAGAGAGCAGGAGAGGCAATAGATGAGGTTGGTAGAAGTGCAGGTGAAGGAGTCGGTGATGTGATAGGGTCGGTGATGGGTGCTGGTGAGGAGGGTGGTGTTGGAGAGGTAAGGGCAAGTGCGGCAGCGTGGGCGGGAGCAGGGGAACGAGCCAGGTTGGGAGGTTGGGTTGGGGAAGAAGCTGTGGACCAAGAGGTCCCGTAAGTTGTGGACTCGTCTGAAGGAGGGGAGGGGTCGATTAGGGAAGCTGTGGGAGGTGGAGGGGTCGGACTGGAGGCGCCGAAAAGCTCGGAGAATGGAGCGTTGGAGGGGTAGGGTGGTGGGATGGTAGGTGAGGGGAAAAGGGAGGCGGGAAACGGCAGGGCGAGTTCGGGGGGAGAGAGCAGATGCACGGTCCACAGAACGTGCTCTGGCAAGGGCGGTGTGGATGGTGGTGGGTGGATATCCTCGCAGGCTAAAGTGGTGAGCCATGAGTTGAGACTGAGTCTCAAAGTCATGGCTGTCGCTACAAAGTCTGCGTAGATGGAGGAATTGGGAATAGGGGATGGAAAGTTTTGTGTGTCGAGGGTGGGAGGAGGAGAAGTTGAGATAGGAGTGTGAGTCTGTGTGTTTGTAGTGGATGGAGGTGCTAAGGGCGGAGTGGAGGATGCTGACCGAAATGTCGAGAAAGGGGACAGAGGTGTCAGAGACAGTACAGGAGAAGTGGAGGGCAGGATGGAAAGACTGAACGAAAGAGAGGAACGAGTCAAGATGTTCGCGTGAGAGTGAGGTGGCACCGATACAGTCGTCGATATACCGACCGTATAGTTCGGGAGTAGGACCAGTGAAACTGGAGAATATTTGGGCTTCAACATAACCAACGAAGAGGTTCGCGTAGTTGGGGCCCATTCTCGTCCCCATGGCCACTCCCGAGAACTGCTGGTAGATATCTCCCGCGAACGAGAAGCAGTTGAGAGATAGGACAAGTTCGGCCAGACGAATGAGTGTGGAGGTGTCGGGTTGTGGGTTGGGGCGTTGGTCTAGAAAAAACTTCAGGGCACGCAGCCCCTCGTCGTGGGGGATCACTGTATAGAGGCTCTGGATGTCTAGAGTGAAGAGAAGCTTAGAAGGGCCGGGAGGGAAAGAGAAAGAGTTGAATAGACGAAGCGCGTGGTAAGTGTCATGAATGTGGGAAGGGAGAGAAGCCACTAGGGGGGCGAGGACACGGTCAAGGTATTTTGAGATAAGCTCGGTGGGGCAGTTGCAGGCGAAGACGATGGGGCGGCCAGGGTTGTTCGGTTTATGGATCTTGGGGAGGAAGTAAATGGTGGGGGTGCGTGGGGTGCGAACAATAAGGTTGGAGGCGGTGGCGGGGAGACAGGAGGAGAGGATGAGGTCATGGATAGTGGAGGACACAATCTGTTGGTAGCTGGGCGTGGGGTCGGAGGGCAGAGGGCGGTAGAATGAGGTATCTCGAAGTTGACGGAGAGCCTCGGCCTTGTAGAGGTCCGCGCGCCATACCACCACGGCTCCACCCTTATCAGCCGGTTTTATGATGATGTCAGTGCGGCGTCGGAGGGATCGAAGGGCCGAGAGTTCGGCTGGGGAGATGTTGAGTCGAGAGGGACGCCTGGTAAAGTTAAACCGGCCCACAGCGCGTTGGCAGGCGCCCGCGAAAAGATCAACTGCTTGGAACTGGCCAGGAGCAGGCGTCCACTGGGATGGTCGTCGGCCCAGGTCAGTGAAGCAGTCCTCGTTGGGTGCGGGTGGTGTGTTATAGAAAAGCGCACCCAACCTAACGCGGCGCACAAAGCTGTGGACATCAGCACGGGTTTGAAATTCCTTGCAGGATGGAGTGAGTGGGATGAAGCGAAGACCCCTATTGAGGATGGAGCGCTCCGCCTCAGAGAGAGGAAGATCTGGGGGAATGGTAACGACAGGCTGAAGTGGAGAAGGGGTGGGTGGAATAGAAGTAGGAGGGGATGAAGTAGGGTTAGGAGGGGCGGTCGGGATGGTGGAGGGCTGGGAGGGAGGGGGTGAAGTGTGTGTGGGAGAGACAGGGTGGTTGGGTGTGGGTGGGGAATGCACATCAGGGAGGGAGAAGGGTGGTGGAGGGGTTGGGGTAGTGGCATCGGGTGTAGAGGAATGGAGGAGTGAGTGAAGTTTGCGGAGCTTAGTGTCGGTAAGAAATGCATGAAAGAGATGATTAAGTTGAATGATAAAGCGCAATGTATTGTGAGCATGGGTGGGTGACAGAGAGGAGAAAAATATGGAAAAGGCTGGAGGAAGAAGGCGGTCGATAGTGTGAATTTTAGAGAGATTGGAGCGAATGGTGGCCCGCATAAGGCGGTAGGATGTGGTGCGGAGTATTGGTAGAATGGTGGTAGAAGAGTGGAGAGTGGGGTGGAAATGGAGGCGGAAACCCTTAGGGATGAGGCGGTGATGTAAGCAGCGACTGAGAAACGTAATATGACTAGAGTAACGAGTCTTCTTGAATATGAGTAAGGAGAGTCGTATAGTTGGTTGAAAGTATAGAGAGGGAAGTGTGCGGAGGTATAGTTTTAGGCGGTTGTGGAGAGTGAGTTGGAAAGATTTGTAGTCAGGCATGATGGAACGGGAGAGAAAAGAAAATTAGACGTGGGAAGGAGAATTACAAAAGGTGTGGTGGAAAAAAAAACAAGCGTGATGAGAAAATTGGACGTGGAAAAAAGGAAAAAAAGGAAAAAAAAATTTTTTTAACAGGTGTGGGGGAAAAAATAAAGGCATGAGGAGAAAAAACGAAAAAGGGGTTGTGAGAAGAAAATATATGCGAGGTGGGAGAAAAAAAACAAAGCAAAAAGGAAGATGGGACAATAGGGAGAAAACGGGGTGACAGGGAGAGAAGAAACGAGAGGAGAAGAGAAAGGGAGGGAGAAGACTACAAAGTAATAGGTGCAGATTAGAGAAGATAGATTAGGAACATCCAGAGTACGAAGAGACGGTAGGTGAAGGAAAGTAAATAAATATATATATATATATATATATTTATTTACTTTCCTTCACCTACCTATATATATATATATATATATATATATATATATATATATATATATATATATATATATATATATATATATAATATATATATATATATATATATATATATTTATATATATATATTTATTTACTTTCCTTCACCTACCTATATATATATATATATATATATATATATATATATATATATATATATATATATATATATATATATATATATATATATATATATATATATATATATATATATATATATATATATATATATATATATATATATATATATATATATATATATATATATATATATATATATATATATATATATATATATATATATATATATATATATATATATATATATATATATATATATATATATATATATATATATATATATATATATATATATATATATATATATATATATATATATATATAGGCGCAGGAGTGGCTGTGTGGTAAGTAGCTTGCTTACCAACCACATGGTTCCGGGTTCAGTCCCACTGCGTGGCACCTTGGGCAAGTGTCTTCTACTATAGCCTCGGGCCGACCAAAGCCTTGTGAGTGGATTTGGTAGACAGAAACTGAAAGAAGCCCATCGTATATATGTATGTGTTTGTGTGTCTGTGTTTGTCCCCCCAACATCGCTTGACAACCGATGCTGGCGTTTTTATGTCCCCGTAACTTAGTGGTTCGGCAAAAGAGACCGATAGAATAAGTACTAGGCTTACAAAGAATAAGTCCTGGGGTCGATTTGCTCGACTAAAGGCGGTGCTCCAGCATGGCCGCAGTCAAATGACTGAAACATGTAAAAGAGTAAAAGAGTATATATATATGTGTGTGTGTGTATTTTTCCCCATATATTTCTTTATAATGGTAATCTATGCTGTTTGAAAGATGTTCCTGTAAAATTTCATTGAAAGGTATCCCTTTTCCTGAAAGTTACAAATTATGAGAGAAAAATCGGATAGTGTGGATTTTCCGAAAGTCCTCCCCCACCCCCGTTCGTTGGCGCAAATTTTTGTTTTCACACTCGTTTCCTACACATTTTTTTAAATACCAAGTAGATTGGGTTTTTTTAAAATTGTTTTGGCGACCGTTTGCTAAACTAGATCCTAAAAGTTATGAGGGGAAAAAAAAAAACGGATCCTGTGAATTTTCCGACAGTCCTCTCCTCACCTCATCGGAAAAAATTTTCCCCGCAAATTTCTTAATAATCGTAATCTATGCTGTTTGAAAGGTGTTCCTATAAAATTTCACTAAAATATATCCATTTTCCTGAAAGTTATGAGGGGAAAAGTCGGATCGTGTGAATTTTCCGAAAGTTTGCGCAGTTTTTTGTTTTCATATTCGTTTTCTACACATTTTAGACTTTCTTTTCTGTTTTGGTGACCGATTTAGGTATTACCGAAAATTTAACTTATCTCCATTTTCTTTTTTTCTTTTATATTTATGTATACATAGGCGCAGGAGTGGCTGTGTGGTAAGTAGCTTGCTTACCAACCACATGGTTCCGGGTTCATTCCCACTGCGTGGCACCTTGGGCAAGTGTCTTCTACTATAGCCTCGGGCCGACCAAAGCCTTGCGAGTGGATCTGGTAGACGGAAACTGAAAGAAGCCTGTCGTATATATATATATATATATATATATATATATATATATATATATATATATATATATATATATATGTATGTATTTATATAAATATATATATATATATATATATATATATAAGCAATGTTAATTCTCTAAATGAAGTATTAACAGTAACTGCACGATAAAGTGTAGTATATTGCCACTTAAGTGTGGCTGACCCCTAGGGGTGGATGTTACTGTTGCTTTTAGCCCCAGGAGGACATCTCCTCCAGCTGGCTTATCGACACACGACTGTGTCCTGTTTGCCAAGGGAGTTATCCCTCTCACCTCGACCAGCAGCACGAACGTATCCGGATTTCAGGGTTATTTCCCTTCGTCGGCGTTCGACAGCTGATGACCTTGGTGAGAGAGACACCTTTTCAATATCAGTGAAGAATGTCACTGGAAAAGAAGATATAAGGTTTGCCAGATTTGTCTCTCTCACCAAGGTCATCAGCTGTCGAACGCCGACGAAGGGAAATAACCCTGAAATCCGGATACGTTCGTGCTGCTGGTCGAGGTGAGAGGGATAACTCCCTTGGCAAACAGGACACAGTCGTGTGTCGATAAGCCAGCTGGAGGAGATGTCCTCCTGGGGCTAAAAGCAACAGTAACATCCACCCCTAGGGGTCAGCCACACTTAAGTGGCAATATACTACACTTTATCGTGCAGTTACTGTTAATACTTCATTTAGAGAATTAACATTGCTTGTTTTTACCTTTTCAATATCAGTGAAGAATGTCACTGGAAAAGAAGATATAAGGTTTGCCAGATTTGTCTCTCTCACCAAGGTCATCAGCTGTCGAACGCCGACGAAGGGAAATAACCCTGAAATCCGGATACGTTCGTGCTGCTGGTCGAGGTGAGAGGGATAACTCCCTTGGCAAACAGGACACAGTCGTGTGTCGATAAGCCAGCTGGAGGAGATGTCCTCCTGGGGCTAAAAGCAACAGTAACATCCACCCCTAGGGGTCAGCCACACTTAAGTGGCAATATACTACACTTTATCGTGCAGTTACTGTTAATACTTCATTTAGAGAATTAACATTGCTTGTTTTCACCTTTTCAATATCAGTGAAGAATGTCACTGGAAAAGAAGATATAAGGTTTGCCAGATTTGTCTCTCTCACCAAGGTCATCAGCTGTCGAACGCCGACGAAGGGAAATAACCCTGAAATCCGGATACGTTCGTGCTGCTGGTCGAGGTGAGAGGGATAACTCCCTTGGCAAACAGGACACAGTCGTGTGTCGATAAGCCAGCTGGAGGAGATGTCCTCCTGGGGCTAAAAGCAACAGTAACATCCACCCCTAGGGGTCAGCCACACTTAAGTGGCAATATACTACACTTTATATATATATATATATATATATATATATATGTATGTATGTATGTATGTATGTATGTATGTATGTGCATGTGTTTGTGTGTTTGTGTTTGTCCCCCCAACATCGCTTGACAACCGATGCTGGTGTGTTTACGTCCCCGTAACTTAGCGGTTCGGCAAAAGAGACCGATAGAATAAGTACTAGACTTACAAAGAATAAGTCCTGGGGTTGATTTGCTCGACCTAAGGCGGTGCTCCAGCATGGTCGAAGTCAAATGACTGAAACAAGTAAAAAAAAAAATACATACATACATACATAAACATACACCACAGACTACGTGTGTGGTAAACTGGCAGAGGATCCTGGTGGACCTGCTAGAAATAGCAGCCAAATCTCATTTTGAATGTCATTTTATGAAAGAAAAGACAATTGATAAAAAAAAAAAAAAAGATGGCAAAATGCATAGCTGAAATGCCTTAGCTCAGTTATACCTAACTTTGTGGTTAAACAACACACACACACACACACACACACACTGGGGCGGGGTTTAGTTATGTTTGTGTATTTAACTAATTACCAACATTTAAATCCCCTACAAGCGATACACTAGATGTTCGTGTATGTATGTAAGGTAGACAACCTAGTAGTGTTTATTTTTAAACATGACAGGAGTAGGACTCTCGATTAATGTTGAGATCCACATTTTATTGCAGCTTGAGAAAAACATAAAAATCAAATTGATTGACATTTGTTTCCTCCTTATATTCTCAACATTATCGATAACTTGTAGATTGGGAGAACAATATACTGCAAATTGAATAATATAGCAATGAATAAATACCAGTCCGATCTTTAACTCACCTCGCTAATGATTGACCTCCGGGCCAGTAAAATGCCCAATATGGATCGGAGAATGGACAATCTTCCACTTTAGAGTGCCATAGATAACAATTGGAAGTGATAAGTCTTAATTGGATTTCGGGAGTTAAATGATCAGTAGAAATTTCGGTAAGTTTCTTAATTAATGAATAAAATCGGTCTGGATTCTGATCAGTAGAAGAGGGAGAAGAAAGTTTCCTGTAAAACTTTTTTAAAAATACAATTCGCCAGTTTTTTCGAAGATAAAAGTACATGTGTCGACTGACAGCAACGTTCATGTTTATAACTGATAAAGTGAGTGTGCGTTATACGGGGAGTTAACCACAAATTAAGGTTGTATTTAAATAGCATGAACTACCGGTGCTTGCTTAAATCAAGATGTATGGTTAATCGCTGGTTGAAGTACAGTAATTATCGAGATTATACCATAGGTTGTGCCTAAGAGGTAAAGAATTCTTATATATTTGAATCATCACTGACTGAACGGAAAATATTAGACATGAAGTTGACCTATAATAGAGAGAGCATGTTATTGATAAAGTTGCGAATGGCAATGAAAGTACTTCGACAAGCATAACTGATCGATTAATTTAGAATTATGATATCCTGATCGAGATACTTTCATCGCAAAACATCAAATTCTTGCTGTTTATTAGAGTATTTCAGACAATAAATTAAAATGATATCATCACATCATAAATTCTGTTGGAATAAAAACTATATTATTTGGTTATTAATTGTTCCCGTCACTATATCTTCTATCTTCTACTTGTTTTAGTCATTAGACTGTGGCTATGCTGGGGCATTGCCTTGAAGAGCTTTAGTCGAACGAATCGACCCCAGTGCTTATTTTGGTTAATGTTTACAACTTGACCCGGAAACAAAAATCAGGAAAAAAATAGGGTAATGGGTGTAAAAAAATGTGTAGGAAATGGGGATTTTTCAATGAAATTTTATATAAACACCTTTCAAACAGCATACATTACGATTATAAAGTAATTTGTGGGGAAAATATTTTCCAAGGGGTTGGGGAGAGAACTTCGGAAAATTCACAAGATCCAAGTTTTCCTTTGTAACTGTTAAGAAAATGTGTTTTTTCTTTTTATTGAAAGTTTAAAAAAATACTTTTCAAACGGCATACATTACGATTATAAAGTAATTCGTAGGGAAAATCTTGAGGTGGGGAGAGGACTTTCGGAAAATTCCCAAGATCCGAATTTTTCCTCGTTATATTCCGAAATCACATTCAACTTTCTACAGATACCCTAGCGTAGTATTACTACACTACGCAGTGTTTATTTCTACCCACTTTCAATAATTTTTAATGTTTTGGCTTCAATTGTTTCATTTTATCTTCAATTATTTTTACGCTATTTTAACCCTTCCGTCGTTATTCTCATTCACTCGTTATTGCTTTTTCTCTCGCTCTCTTTCTTCCTCTCTCTCTCTCTCTCTCTCTCTTTCTTCCTCTCTCTCTCTCTCTCTCTCTCTTTCTTCCTCTCTCTCTCTCTCTCTTTCTTCCGCTCTCTATCTCTCTTTCTTCCTCTCTCTTCCCCTCTCTCTTCCCCCCTCTCTCTCTCTCTTTCTTCCTCTTTCTCTCTCTTTCTTCCTCTCTCTCTCTCTTTCTTCCTCTCTCTCTCTCTCTCTATATATATATATATATATATGCATATATATATGTGCACACCTATGTAAATTCTATCAATTATTAATGTGAGTTTTACCAATTATTAATGATAAATATATATAACAGATTGACTCTTTAAAAATGAGGGATTATGATTGATAAAATAATGAAAGCAATATTTACTAACCAAGTGAACACTATTATACAAGGAAATAATTAGACGTAAAATATCATAAAAAGTATTAAAATTGGAAATCAAATGTGGAAATATAATAGTCTTCAGTCAGGTGATCTTTCCCGTTGAGCATATGTAATTACCAGTTCCAGATTCATTTCAAGGAAGTAACACTGACTAAATTTTTTCTTAATTATTTTCATTAGCTCTAGCATGATAAAAAGAAAATCAACTGTTTGGAATTTTTTCAATAGGAAAAACAAAGATGAAGCTCAATGCAATAAGTGTGATAAGATCATGAAGTCTTCTGGAGGATCTACTACGTCTTTGATTTTGCACTTGAAGAAAATTCATAAAATCGACATAAATCAAGATGCAAACCAGCCTCCTGTGAAGATGACAAGAACAATGGAACACTTTTTAACAAAGAAATCAATGGAAGAAGAAATTTCAAAGTTAGCTGTTATGGATGGATTCTCTTTCAATTCAATCGCCAAAAGCGATTTTATACAGAGAAATCTTCATAGTCAGAGAGGCAAATATGATAAATTACAACCAACATCTGCAAACGGAGTCAGGAATATGGTAATGAATTATTACATATCCAAGAAAGAAGAACTTATTCATTGTTTCGAAAAAGAAGTAGCGTTGGGGATTCGCTACTCATTGACATTGGATGAATACACATCAATTCAAAATAAACGATATATGAACATAAATGTTCATGGGGAAGACAATCATTGGTCGTTGGGTCTTATTGAGATCCATGGCTCCCTTAATAGCAGGAGAACAGAGCAATTTGTGAGAGGACATCTTCGTGAATTTGGATTGGATTTGGATATACATGTAGTGAAACCTCTCTCTCGGGCATTCAATCATAAATGATAACGAAGCGGCTAACATACAGTCTTCGGCTGCCTTGGACCCTTGTGTCCACCACCCTGATTGGTTCTCATTTGCGCGGCAATTGTCCCCAGTTCTGCTTCGCGCCAGGGTGCATACCGTCCAATCGTGGCCTTCAGATAAGGTCACGTGAGAGAGAGTTTTTCTGGGTTTCCGGTGAGCCCTATTTCATCCATAAATAAGCCCGATCCAGCGACGCCAGTCGTCTTCGATTTCAGACTTCTCACAGGTCTGGTCGCTGACCACCCATACAGAACACAGCTCCAGGCAGTTTCCAGCGACGTCTTCACCACCAATGTACTGTCTACCAATGTCGTCGCCAGCAACCCTACCACCAGAGTACACACCAACATCAACATTCGCGGTTTTATCTCGACGCTGTATGAGTGGATTATTTCCACCACGAACAACAGTTAGAACTAACCAGCGAGAATATTCTATACCAGATAACCGGTCGCAGCATCGACGCTCAACACACATATTGTGATACCACAGCTCTGCTCCTTGGCCACCACTTCCTGCGTATGAACATTGTATATCTTGTGTAACTCTTATACGAACAGGTTTTCTCAATCTCAGTGTTTAAGACCTTTTGCAGTCTATGTTACAGACACTCTTTCTATGTTCTGTGTTCCTCTCACTCACACACACACACTTGTACTCTCACATATTGTACACACACTATTGCTTATACGACTGTTCGCTATTTCATATTGTTGTATACATACTCTTGTACACGAAGGCCTGACTTATGTATTGTGTTATTTATATATGCCGCATGCACGCACACACAGACACTCTAGTTTCACTATGTTAATAAACTTACTCTCTTTATATATTTAACGGTTGTGTCTGTCACTCTCTCTGTTATTTTACTGGCACTTGGCTCGTATCTCTCACGACGAGCCTTCCATGTTAGATATATTATGTTTTTTGTGTTCGACCGTGCGACAGGTTAAAAGGAGCCTTTTCCGTCTAGTCGCCACTCTCCTTTGGTTCGCACGGTCGTTCTATTACATACACATTGTTGGCTGTACGACGGATGATGCTTCTATGATGGTGAAATTCGGAAAAGAAATAAGACCTGATCACCAACAATGTCTCACACATTGCATACATCTGTCTGTGATCGACATTCTCTATCAAAAAAATATTGAAAATATTGCTCAACCGATGAGACTGATAAAAAAAAGTGAAGAGATCGCTATAACAGACGATAGTGATGATGAAGCTGACATAAGCCAACAAGACATACTTTTTCAAACAGATTTGGCTCACGAAAATGCTTGTTTTCCCCAGCTAAAACTTGAATTTAACAAAGTTTTAAAAAAGTTCAAAACTTTTCCGTAAATCTCCTACAAAAAACGAAATTTTGCAAGATTTTGTACGAGCGAACTTTGATAGCAGAGAATATAAACTTATACTGGATTGCAGAACTAGGTGGAATAGCACATTCCATATGATTGAGAGATTTTTGAAATTGAAAAGCTGCATTCCAAATGCTCTACGAGCAGTACTTTCCACAGATGCCGTGGCTGACGAAGAATGGAAATCTCTCGATTTACTATATGAAATTCTGCATCCTGCAGAAATTATTTTGAAGGCTATTTGCACTGTACGACGGATGATGCTTCTATGATGGTGAAATTCGGAAAAGAAATAAGACCTGATCACCAACAATGTCTCACACATTGCATACATCTGTCTGTGATCGACATTCTCTATCAAAAAAATATTGAAAATATTGCTCAACCGATGAGACTTACTGAAAGCGGAATATTCTATAGAATTTTTATTGAATAAACTTAATATCGTCGGCAACCCTTTGGCTCTAAGTCTTCGTGAAAGACTTATTCATAGATATAATAAGAGAAGAAATGTCGAAACCTTGACTCTCTTGCGGTATTTACATAACTCAAAGAAGTTTAAAGGTAAACCAATTTCTGGACCTTTTCTTTTTTTAACGAAACAACACTTAAGGAAGTATGCTGAACAAACATATAGGAGATTATTTCCTGAACATGACGCTGAGAACACAACATAATTATACAAAGAAAATGAAATTGGAGGGAACCTAAAACAAGTGTTACTGTTGTCCCATCTACTTACGAAGGTAATGAACTCATGCGTGAATACACAAGTGCAATGAAGAAAATGAATTAAGAGCCCAAGATAGTGACAGATGGATTTGAAATCTCTAAAAAATTCGAATATTTTGAAGCAACTTCCAACAGAAGTGAAAAGCTCGAGAAACTTTATAGAGCATTGCTTACAATTAAAGCGACTAGTGTCCAGCCGGAAAGAGCTTTTTCAGTTACTGGACTTTTCAACACAAAAATTAGGACAAGTTTGTCTGGTAAAACACTGATTGCATTGTGTTTTTTAAAAGATTATTTTCGAAAGAAAGTGAATCATCAAGCAAGTCAAGAAACTTGATTGATTCTCAAAAATACAACGACATGGAAAAACGTTGCATTCCTGATTAAATAAATATAATACCATTACTTTTTGTTATTGCTTGTATGTGGGGACAAACACAGATACACAAACATATACACACACATACACACATATATATACATATATACGACAGGCTTCTTTCAGTTTCCGTCACAAGGCTTTGGTCGACCCGAGGCTATAGTAGAAAACACTTGCCCAAGGTGCCACGCGGTGGGACTGAACCCGGAACCATGTGGTTGGTAGGCAAGCTACTTACCACACAGCTACTCCTACGCCTACATAGTATGTATATATATATATATATGTAGTGACATCTATAGCAGACGACATTTCCGGAGTTTTTATCCACGCTTGCGCAGGGACTAGTTCCGGAAGGAATACAGGAAGAGTCTCATGCGCATGTGTAGTCATCGATATCCAAACGTTCCCGCTTTTTTCACCCTCTTTCACCCTGGCCGATGAAGGGCCTAGACGTCGCAGCAACCTCTCTCCAACATTCCAACTCTGGAGCTACACAAATAATCACGCAACTTCATTGACGGCGTCTCAGTAACCGAAGGGCGAAGTGCTGCCGAATTCTATTGTAATAAATATCGTTGTGTTGATAGTTCAGAATCTGTGTTCCGTTGTTTCTTCAAGAAATTTAATGTACGGAAGCGGAGTACACCTAATGGTGTATAACCACTTCCCTACAACTGGTGACCCCGACGTGATACGATTCATACAACCTTCTGATCTGTACACCCGACGTGATTTTTTCGACTGTCCCTACAATTGGTGACCCCGAATCAAGAACAACTGCAGCCGAAAACTCTGAACTACCGACCACAATACTGAACACGAGCCGTCGCCTGTCTCACAACATGCTCGTCACATCGAAGACAAGAATAACAACTTTCTCTGCATAGGTTTTGTTTCGACTGTCGCACATCACAAAGAAAAAGAACTCACCAACACAATGGACACCCACAATTCACTTTCGACCTGCAGAGAATGCAATGCAACCCGATGCACAGAACCACCAGAGAAACCGCTGACATAAGTAAATAGAGCATTTCGAACAGCTATCCGACCAAGAACTAACCGGATAACTCTATGGAAGCCCATACGAGCAACGTTTTTCGACAGTCATAGATTGAACTTTCTTCGCACGCACCCAGTTCTACACATGCACCACAATATTATGCCTTTAGAGTTGTTATCATCATGTCTGTGCCCACTCAGTTTTTTCCCGACTCTGTGTACGTCGGATGTCAACCCATGCTCTCTGCGTTCTTGTCAGACACAACTTATCTCTGTTCGACCCCAGCCTGGTCACGAAGTTAACAGAGAAAATTTTCTGTCCAAGGCAACGCGCCAGCATGCCACACTGTCGTTTCAGGCTAATCTTAGCAAATACCCGCGAAACAAACACAGACCTCGTTTCAACAGCCATTGAATTCGTATGTTTCACGACGTTCAACTTCAGGATTGCCTCTACATTCTCATCCATCACAAGTGAAAAGCTAAGAAAATTTTCCTACGTTAAAGTTTTTCATTTTGTCAATGACTTCCAGAGCCTATAACCAAAGACTTCTTTGCGGCTGAGACCTTTGTGGTTTTTCACACAAAAACTTCACGGTTATTTCATCCTAACAACTTTTTGAGCAGTCTCCTACATGTTTCACGAGACGTCAATTCATTCTTACACAGCGTCCTCTACTTGCTGAAAATAGCAGTAAAATGCACAGTTACATTTCAGTGAGTACACAACATTTCTTGATGCTTACTTGTTCCCAGTTCAGCATCTTTCGTCACCTCTCCGTTTCTCTCGGCCGGAGAATGGAAGAGTTCTGGCTTATCTTCATTTGCACGGGATCTTTTGGTCATTTTCGCTCGGAGCTCCGAATTCATGACAGCATTTTCAAGCAATGCCACTCAACGGTATCTCTCAAATAGACGCCCTGTCACAACCACCACACACACCACTGTCAACATCTTTACCAATGCATACACCATCGCAAACAAACATACAGAACACAGCTACAGCCAGTTCCAGCGCCGACGTCTTCACCACCAATGTACTGTCTACCATTGTCGTCGCCAGCAACACCAACATCAACAAGCGCGGTTTTATCTCGACCCCGTTAGAGTGGATGTTTCCACTCACGATCAACAAACCAGAACTAGCCAGCCAGAATATTCCGTACCAGGTAACACAGGTCCCAGCATCGACGCTCAACTACAGCTCTGCTCCTTGACCACAACTTCCTGCGTATGAACATTCTATTCTCCGTGTGTAACTTTAATACGAACTGGTTTTTTCTCTACAGACACTTTTACTATGTTCTGTGTTTTCTCTCTCACACACACTTGTGTTCTCATATTTTCTTTCCTTTCAGAAAAAAACAAAAAAATCAGACTTTTACATCGCATGATTCCAGTTTTCCTGGACAGTGGTCACCACGGTTGTTTTGTCATTGTCAATTCTTTTGTACATTGCATGCATGTATCTCACAAGTGTACATCATTTATTTGATTTTTCTTTATATATATTTGTGCCATATCTTGTGGGTGTTTTTGGTAGCCATCTTGCCTCAGGCGCCACTCCAAATTCCTATTTTTGTGCTTTCGGCACTCGAGGGGGAGCCATGTAGTGACGACTTATAGCAGACGACATTTCCGGAGTTTTTATCCACGCATGCGCAGGGACTAGTTCCGGAAGGAATACAGGAAGAGTCTCATGCGCATGCGTAGTCATCGATATCCAAACGTTCCCGCTTTTTTCACCCTCTTTCACCCTGGCCGACGAAGAGCCTAGACGTCGTAGCAGCCACTCTCCAACAATCCAACTCTGGAGCTACACAAATAACCAAGCAACTTCATTGACGGCGTCTCAGTAACCGAAGGGCGAAATGCTGCCGAATTCTATTGTAATAAATATTGTTGTGTTGATAGTTCAGAATCTGCGTTCCGTTGTTTCTTCAAGAAATTTAATTTACGGAAGCGGAGTACACCTAATGGTATATAACCACTTCCCTACACACACACACACACACACACATATATATATATATATATATAGATAGATAGATATATATTAGAAAAAATAATAATCAGGTACTCAGATGTCTGGATGGTTGTATATTTACAGATTTTTATTCATATGTCATATGGTTTATAAATTAGCGCTTTCACCTAGTCTTGTAGGGTTATCAAAAGCGCTAATTTATAAAACATGTGACATATGAATAAAAATCTGTATATGTACAACCATCCAGACATCTGAGTACCTGGTTATTATTTTTTCTAATTTATAATTCCTGTACATCACCTCCAAACCTTCCAATATATATATATATACTAGCAGTATAGCTCGCCTTTGCCGGCGATTAAGTTAGGCTTATTAAGCTAATCAAGTTCTTTATTTCAAACCAAACTAAATAACATCGACGTCAAATTTGAGCAAAATCCGTTGAAATTGGTAAACTTTTGGCTGAAAATGAGTTGCAGACAACTTGATTGGGAAATCCCATCAGGAATCGGTTTATCGATTTTTTCCACTCATCGATTTTATTATTTTTTTTCATTTTTGGAGAACTTAAAGCATTCAAAGATCTCATGGTGGCATGAAGTTTGAACAAAATACATCAAATTTGGTAAAAGTTATGGTTAAAAATGGGGTGACCCCGTCAATGAATTTCAGCCTTCCCTTGAACCAGCTTCACCAACCGAACGGCATTTGGAAAATGAAGACGTTTTTGTACTACTGTTGAACTTTCCATTTCGGCACTACGCTTCGTGATCCCGTCGAAGAATCACAGCTTGCACATCACTCGGCAACGAGACAGAACTGAGAATTCCTGCGAACACAATGGCTCTTCCAGATCAGAATCCAGCGGCGAACATATCTCCTACCGACATGGCATGCCAGGTAGCGATTCCTTCCACCAACTCTTTCCTTTCGTCGTCCAGTGATTCGGAAATTTCCGACTTGCGTGCATTGGTCACTCAGCGGGCTTCACAGATACAGGCCCTGACAGACCAGATACAAGCCCTATCGCGTGGTATCCAGCGTCGAAGCAGCAGCCGATCGCATCGATATGGTAGACAGTCCCGAAGCCCCAGTGCTACCTGCAACTCACATGAAACATGTGGTACCACCGAAAATTCGGAACACGGGCGCAAAAATGCATGATCCCATGTTCGTTTTCATCATCCAGTTCGGGAAACGACACAGCCAGGAATTGAACGCGATGGAAGTTCCTGGCTCGCACCCACAAAGTCGCCTGTTTTTCGTTTGCGATCGTGTAACAGGCACGCGTTTCCTGGTTGACATCGGCGCGGAAGTCAGCATCATCCCTGTTTCCAATACTTCAGGAAAAAGAAAAGAGACACCAGTCTGTCTTCAGGTAGTTAACCACTTGCCCATTCCAACCTACGGTGAACAGTCCCTAACACTGAACTTGGGACTATGCCGCACCTTCCAGTGGGTATTTTTCATTGCTAAACTGCCGACCCCTATCTTACGAGCCGATTTCCTGCATCATTTCGGTCTCCTGGTAGACATTAAAAATAGACGACTTGTCGACAGCACCACACAGCTTACTGTGCGCGGCATAGCCGCTCGTATGGCCACAGTCAGCCCAACTATATTGCTCACAACGTCGATTCTCCACAGTGCTATCCTGAAAAAATATCCGGACGTCGCTCGACCAGTATTCCAGAACCAGCCGATCAAGCACGAAGTCACCCACTACATCAAAACCAGCGGCCCACCTGTTGCTGCAAGACCCAGAAGGTTACCACCTGATCGTCTCAGGGCCGTCAAGCAGGAATTCCAGCACATGCTCGACCTTGGAATCAGCCGCCTGTCCAGAAGTAACTGGTCCTCGCCAATACACTGCGTTCCAAAAAAATCATCGACTGATTGGCGAGTTTGCGGTGATTACCAATGGCTGAATAAAAGTACTGTCAGTAATGCATATCCAGTCCCCTATTTGCAGGATTTTTCTAGCTCGCTGCATGGAGCTCGCGTCTTTTCCAAAATCGACCTTGTGCGAACTTACAACCAAATCCCATTGGAATCTACGGACATACCTAAAACGATTATTATATAGATCCGCACCCGGTGGAAAAATAGAAAAAAAAATAGTGTAGTAGTTGAAGTGCACCCTTTGGAATGATTGAATTCCTGCGTATGCCTTTCGGTCTACGCAACGTGGCACAGACATTTCAAAGGTTTATTGACATGGTTACTAGAGGTTTGCCTTTCGTCTATACCTACATAGACGACATACTCGTGGCCAGTAGCTCAGACGAAGAACATGACCAACACCTACTCCTACTATTCGAACGTCTCTGCAAATACGGTGTTGTTATCAACCCCAACAAGTGTTTGTTCGGAGTTGCTTCCCTTCATTTTCACGGGCACATCGTTGATAAGGATGGCATTCGTCCCCTTCCCGAGAAAGTCAAGGCCATCGTGGATTTTCCACCACTTATATCTCTCCGCAAATTAAGGGAATATCTCGGTCTAGTGAATTTCTATCGAAGGTTCGTACCCCCACCTCGCTGAGATAGCGCAACTAGCAAATATTGCTCTGAATGAAGATCAACTCGCCTCTTTCGCTGCCCTGAAAAAAGCGTTATCCAACGCTACCATGTTGGTTTATCCAAAACCTGACGCCCCACTGTGTTTACTCGTTGATGCATCCGATTCCAGAGTTGGATGTATACTACAGCAGCTTGTTGATGGCATATGGCAACCGTTGTCTTTCTTTTCTAAGCGATTAAAACCCGCGGAAACGAAATACAGTACATTCAGTCGGGAATTATTAGCGGTATAGGAAAGTGGGTTATACATCTTTAGATTGTATACCTGACTTCCTACTACAAAATTAAAGAAATAGACGGAACGCTGAACTCCAGACCAAACAACTTAAACAACATTTATTTAGGTGGTAAACATACATATCTTTAGTTATACATCTTTAGAGGTGAGAATAACGAGCTGTCGAGTGTAAGTCCAAAAGATGTAGAGACAGCTTTAAACACACGTCCATGCTCAATCGCTGGCCAGCGAGAAAGAGAATGAATTGAGCGGGAAATGCTTGCTTGTTTAATTCTACGCATGCGTAAGACTACGCATGCGCAGGCGTTACTACAGAACTCCCTCGCCAGAGCGGAAACGCACGATAAATGAAATCTGTTAGAACGCCTGAGGCAGGATGGCCACTGAAAAACCACCCACAAGATGTGGTACAAACACACACAAAGAAAATTCAAAGAAATGAAATGTACACTTGTGAAATACATGCATGCAACGTATAAATGAAATGACAATGACAAAACAACCGTGATGACAACTGTCCAGGAAACTGGAATCACGCGATGTAAAAGTCTGACTGTTTGTTTTCCCTGAAGGGAAAGAAAATGTATGAGTGCACAAGTGTGTGTGTGAGAAAAACAACACAGAACAAGTGAAAGTGTCTGTAGTATAGACTGCGAAAAATCCCAAAACACCGAGATAGAGTACATTGATGAAGACGTCGGCGCAGGAACTGCTATAGCTGTGTTCTGTATGTGTGGTGGTAATGATGTTGACAGTGGTAATGATTCAGTTGAAACTTGGCGACGTCGGGGGGAATGCTGTAGTTGGTAGTAGTAATTGTTGTCGTCACGGTGGTAATCTTGGTTGGCGCACGACGCTGGTGGCGAAAAGGCTGTTTGGTGATGAGTGTTTGAAGAGGTACGCTTTTACAGAACGATCGACAGACAAATCCCTGTACGACCATTAGCGAAAACCTCGAAGAAAAATTTTCTTAACCCAAGATGAAAAAAACGACCGTGTGAAATGAATAACAAGAGTTATTGTGTGGCATAAAAAGATGTATGTGTAATGTGAGAGTGTGAATGCGACATATAAGAACATGATAAAAAAGCAGGCCGTAAATCCTGTCTGTTTTTCGTGAGTGGAAAAAATCCACTCTAACAGAGGCGAGAATAAAAACCGCTCTTGTTGAGTCGTGTTGACTATGGTTGGAGATGTTGGTAATGTGTAGTTCAGTCTCCATGGCCGTATTTGTTCTTTAGTCGAGGTTCACCAGTTATAAGTTGGTAGTCCAGAGTCCATACTGCGTTTTTTCTTCGTCGGGGGTCACCAGTTATAGGAAAGTGGGTTATACATCTTTAGATTGTATACCTGACTTTCTACTATAAAATTATAGAATATAACGGAACGCTGAACTCCAGACTAAACAACTTAAACAACATTTATTTAGGTGGTAAGCATACATATCTTTAGTTATACATCTTTAGAGGTGAGAATAACGAGCTGTCGAGTGTAAGTCCAAAAGATGTAGAGACAGCTTTAAACACACGTCCATGCTCAATCGCTGGCCAGCGAGAAAGAGAATGAATTGAGCGGGAAACGCTTGCTTGTTTAATTCTACGCATGCGTAAGACTACGCATGCGCAGGCGTTACTACAGAGGCATACCTGGCCGTTAAGCATTTCCGACACATGCTAGAAGATATCAATTTTGCCATATATACCGACCACAAACCATTGGTATATGCATTTGACACCAAGCTGGATCGCCACTCACCGAGAGAAATCCGCCACCTCGACTTCATATCCCAGTATACGACGGATATACGCCACATCAAAGGGACGACCAACTTAGCAGCCGATACACTTTCACGCACAGAGATCAATGCTATCCACACCACGGCTACAATTGATCTAGCACGTATAGCAGCTGACCAGGAGAATGACGAAGAACTTCTAAAGCTCCTGGAATCGTCATCTCTGAAATTTCAGCATGTTCCGCTACCATCGTCCACGGCCCATATTTGGTGTGATTTCTCCACCGGTTACCAATGCCCTTATATACCACAGAAACATCGTCGAGAAGTTTTCTCTGCTCTGCATTCTCTGTCACATCCTGGTATTCGCTCCACTAAAAGACTGATATTGACCCGTTTTGTGTGGACCAGTATCAACAAGGATATCAGAGAATGGACCGAGTGCTGTGTCGCGTGCCAAAAAGCGAAAACCTACCGGCATGTAAGAACGACCGTGCGAACTCAAAAAGGGAGAAATGGTGACGAATGGAAAAACAGAGGACTCCTTATATTTACACGTGTCACACGGTCGAACACAAAATAATATATCAAAGAATGATATACAAAAAATATGTTATACTACGATAACATAGATGACCAGTAATGAAAAACCACAACCGTATAAGATGGATAACAGAGATATTTATTATGGCGTTAAAGATGTATGTCTGTATGTGAGAGTGTGAATGCGACATATAAAAACATAATAAAAGACAGGCCGTCGTACAAAGAAAAGAGATGTGTGTGAGTGATACATGTATGTGTATGTGAAATATTACAGCAGATAGAAAAGAGAGTCAGTAACCGTGAGCATGTATACCAGTTCTTAGAGTACACATTAGTATGAGTCTGTATGTGAAAGTAGTTGAGGCTGTGAGTTTGTGTGGCAGGGCGATCACTAGTTGTGATGTTGGCTTCCATGCCAGGGCCTTGAGGACAGACGTTCGTCGCTGGCTGAAATTCTCTTGTCTGTTTATTATCGTGGTGAAGCTGAATCACCTTGTGGTGTTATGGGCTGTGACGAGCTATATGTTGTGGTGGAGAGGGGTGAGGCAAACAGAGGTGAAGCCAGACCGGAAGGGCCAAACCGGAAGGGCCAAACCGGAAGGGTCAGATCAGAAGTCGGCGACACGCGGTCGAAGGCTAGCACGTGGGGCCAGTGAGAAAACAGCGACGTTACGAGAAAGACGTGTTCTGATTAGGAGCGATCGTGTACCCCGCTGCGGTCGGCAAGGTAAGGTCCAACGCTTCATTCTGTCCTTTTGCTTCTTGTTGTCTTCTTCCTCCATCGCACCACAAGCTATTTCGGCTCACAAAAAAAAAAAAAAATGATGAGTGTAGTCAGGATTGCTAGTGATATAATTAAGCCGTTTTGCGGCGACACGGACGTAGTCGCATGGCTAAAGAAGATGAAGCTGGTCGCGAAGCTCCAAGGATGCCGTGCTGAAGGGGGTGAACCTGGCCTTGAAGTGGGGGCTGTGCACCATCGAGATTAGAACCGATTCGGCCACTGTGCTTGGTTGGGTGACGACAGTCCTCACCGATGAACGGAGGGTGCGAACCAAAGGGGCTGCGGAGATGCTGGTAAAGCGCCGATTGGGAATATTGCGGGAGCTAACCACTGTTTTCTACCGCTCTACTTAGATGGTCCGGCGTTGGCGCTATTTTTAGAGATGGAAGAGAGGGATCAAGTTAGCGCGGAGAAAATAGAAATCCGCTTGATGGAGGCCTTCGCAGAAGGGATGTTCGAGGCGTACGCTCGCCTGGGGAGAGCGAGGTGGACCGGCGAACAGGTTGACGTGTTTGCCAACGAACTTAGGAGGTTGGCTAGACTGGCGGGGTACGAGGGAGAATCGCTGGATCAAACGGTAAAGTTGGCGTTTGTGACTGGGTTTCCTGACCACCTGTCGGTCGAATTGCAGAAACTGCCGGACGTGTGTACCATGCCCATGGCGGATATAACATCGAGAGCTCGTATGTTAGTTTCCTGTCGTAGGTCGTCACCGCTGGTAGCAGTGGCGACAGCAAAAGGTGGCCGGCCAAGGAGTGGCGGAGAGGGGTCGAACAAGGAACGTGCGCGTCCGTTCAAAGGTCAGTGTTTCCGGTGTCAGGGCCCGCACATGGTGCGAGACTGTAAGTTACCTAAGCCTGAGGTCATCTGCTACCGTTGTCGTGAAACGGGGCATACGGCCAGCGAATGTCTGCAGGGAAACAGTCTAAGGGAGACTACTGCGCCAGCGGCCTCCCTTTCAGATCATTAACGGCGCAATTTTTTCTACCCGTTGTTGATGTGCTAGTGGATGGGAAGATGTCGCGTGCCCTTGTGGACACGGGCTGTACAACGACCCTGATGACTCCGGGAGTGGTAGAGACGTGGAGTGGAGAAAGCAGTGTGAGGGCAGTCGACGGAAGAGAGGTACGCTGTGAAGGCATTACTGACGTGCAGATTGAGGTGCAGGGAGCAAAGCTAACGCTGCAAGCAATAGTAGTTGGCCGCTTGGTGGATGAGATTGACGTGGTGTTGGGGATGGACGCCATCAACCGTCTTGGTGGCGTTAGGATTGCAGGAGATGAGGTCACGTTCGGAAGCGTGGGGGCATCGTGCTCCGTGAGTCGGGACCGCCAGGGAGAGCAGAGCCCCATCGAGGACAGCGCCGCTTACACCATCGAAGACAAAGATTGTCAGGCGGCGTTTGATGGTCGGAGGTGGACGATAGAGTGGCGATGGAAGGACGAGCCCCCACTACTAAAGAACAGGGTGAGCTGCTACCAGCATACGTTGAGAGGTCACGCCGACGTCGAGTTCGACGAGGAGGTAGAGAGATGGATCAAGGAAGGAGTCCTTGTCCCGTGGAAAGAGGAGGTGGTGAGTGGAGTGCTTCCTCTGATGGCGGTGGTGCAGCCGACGAAGGGAAAAGTCAGACCGGTGCTGGACTTTAGGGAGCTGAACGACCATATATCGTGCCACACGGGAGGCGAGGCAACGGACGTTTGCGGTGAGACGTTACGTGTGTGGAGACAGTCGACCAAGGCAGCGACGATCGTCGACTTGAAGTCGGCATATTTGCAGCTCCGTGTGAGTGACAAGCTATGGCGATACCAGCTGGTGCGGTACAAGGGCCGGACGTACTGTTTAACCAGGCTGGGTTTCGGGCTGAATTCCGCTCCGAAAATTATGGCGATGGTGCTCAAGTCCGTCCTAGGGAAAGAGGAGAGGATAAGGAAGGCCACCAGTTCCTACATCGACGACATTTTGGTTGACGAGACTGTAGTGCCAGCCACCGAGGTAGTGAGACACCTGGAGAGGTTTGGGCTGATTGCGAAGCCGCCTGAGTCGATGGTGGGGGGAGCTGCGCTGGGGCTGAAGCTACAAAAAGACAGATCGGGCGAGCTGGTGTTCCGGAGAGGAAACGAGATCCCTGAACTGGGCACCAGCGTGAGTAGGCGGGAACTGTTCTCGGTGTGCGGGAAGCTGGTGGGACATTATCCGGTTGCAGGATGGCTTCGGACAGCATGTAGCTTCATCAAGAGACGAGCCGAAGGAGCAAAGTGGAATGACAGAGTTGGGGAGAAAACGACCGACATGATGCAGGAAGTCTTGGTCAGAGTGAGAGCAGAGGATCCAGTGAGGGGCAGTTGGTATGTTCCCAAATCAAAGAGTGGGACCGTTTGGTGTGACGCCAGTAGCATCGCAATAGGGGTCGTCTTGGAAATGGGAGGCACCGTGGTGGAAGATGAAGCCTGGCTCAGGAAGATGGATGACTGCAACCATATCCACGTGGCGGAGTTGGATGCCGTGCTGAAGGGGGTGAACCTGGCCTTGAAGTGGGGGCTGTGCACCATCGATATTAGAACCGATTCGGCCACTGTGCTTGGTTGGGTGACGACAGTCTTCACCGATGAGCGGAGGATGCGAACCAAAGGGGCTGCGGAGATGCTGGTAAAGCGCCGATTGGGAATATTGCGGGAGCTAACCGCTGAGTTCGATCTGGAGCTGAGCGTAATCTTTGTGCCTTCCGAAAAGAACAGGGCAGACGTCCTAACCAGGGTAAAGCGAGCTTGGTTGCAGGTGCCAGAGGATGCGGAGCGGGCTGTGGCTGCAGTATGCTGTCTGAGTGACTCGGAGTTGAGGAGACTGCATACCATGCATCACATGGGAGTGGACAGGACGTTGTTCCTCGCCAGGAAAGTTGACTGCGAGGTAACGAGGCGGAGTGTGCAGAGAGTGGTTAGCAGCTGTGACAGGTGCCAGTCTATTGACCCTGCTCCGGGCGTACATGAGGCGGGAAGTATTCCAGTGGCCCACAACTGGAAACGACTGGCAGTGGACGTAACACGCTACCGGCAGGGGACGTACCTCTCAATGGTTGACTGCGGACCGGGGGCGGTTGGCCATATGGCGGGAGATGAAGACGGGGACTGCAGAGGAAATCGCAGGAGTGTTAAATGGGATATTCCTGGAACGAGGCCCCGTGGATGAGCTGCTGCTGGATAATGGCACTGCATTTCGCTCGGAGGTGCTGAAAGAAATGCTTGACGGGTGGCAGGTCAGCCGCTTCTTCAGGGCGGCATACCGGCCAAGTGGAAATGGAGTGGTGGAAAGGCATCATCGTACCATCAAGACCATGGCAGAGAGGGGCCACATTTCGCCAATCGAGGCCGTATTTTGGTACAATATGTCGCCCAGGTCAGGACAGGCTGAGGAGTCGGTGCCACACAGGGCAATATTCAGGTACGAGTGGAGGCACCCGTGTATTGCATTGATGCGACTCCGGGGAGAAGAGCACACCTTCGTGCAGATCGGGGAAGAAGTTTGGATAAAACCCCCAAATACACGGTGCACATCACAATGGGGGAAAGGAACTATAACCTCCACCAATTCAAAGAACAACGTCTCAGTCGATGGTATGCCACGCCATGTTTTGGATGTGCGGAAGATTGTCAGTGCTTCAGAGGATGGAACCAGCTGCAGTGGGCAGGATAATGAAGACAGCAGCAGTAGGCAAGATGATGAAGGCAGCGCGCCAGGAACTCAGGCCAGTCCCGGGGTCGCACAGCGACCACAGAGGGAGCGGTACCCTCCTCCCTGGTTGGCTGATTATGAAACCAATTAAGGTAGTTCGGGAGCGAGGAGTGAGTGGGAGAGCCGGTTGAATGATCTATAGATCAGGGGGGCGTGTGGTGTTATGGGCTGTGACGAGCTATGTGTTGTGGTGGAGAGGGGTGAGGCAAACAGAGGTGAAGCCAGACCGGAAGGGCCAAACCGGAAGGGTCAGATCGGAAGTCGGCGACACGCGGTCGAAGGCTAGCACGTGGGGCCAGTGAGAAAACAGCGACGTTACGAGAAAGACGTGTTCTGATTAGGAGCGATCGTGTACCCCGCTGCGGTCGGCAAGGTAAGGTCCAACGCTTCATTCTGTCCTTTTGCTTCTTGTTGTCTTCTTCCTCCATCGCACCACACACCTAACAGAATCGAAGAGAGAGATGTGCCGCGGTGGTTTAGTTTGGTGTACATAGAAAGTCATGTAGACGCTGGTGGAGATTGATGCTGGTTAGTAGTAATCGTAGAATCGTGTTGGTCATGACGATGATGCTGGTTAGTAGTCGTAGACTCGTGTTGCTGATGTGGCGGCGTCGTTGGTGATCATCGTTGGACGAAGCTGTTGATGTGTCGCTGGCTGCCGCTGCTGCTGCTGTCGTGTGGTACACGGAACAGATCTCAAAGAGAAACTGAACCGAGACAAATTTGCTGGGTATGCGTTGATCTATTTATAGCGTTCAGGGGGCTCCAAGACCGTAGTAGAAAAACACTATCACGTGACCTTATTAAGGGCTGTGATTGGTCAGTTTGCGTTCTGGCGGGAACGGTTCGAAGAAGTTGCCGCTTCGAATATTAATCAGTCACGTGATGACAAGGAGATGGGTTCTCCGCTACGCCCGCGCTTGTTTATATTTAAGTGAGAAGATTGTATGTAATGGCGATAGTAGTTTTGTATCTAATGGCGATAGGTAGTTTCACTACAGGCATATAAAATCACCAGTCGGTTCCTTTTCGCAACCCCACGTACGATTTCAGCATGTTCACATCGACATCGTGGGACCTCTGCCACCTTCGCAGAATTATACACATTTGCTTACCTGCGTAGATCGTTTTCGCGGTGGCCCGATATACATACATACATACATACATACATACATACATACACACACACATACATACATATACATACATAAATAAAATTATTAAATAGTGCAATACAGTAGTATTGCCTCCCAGTAAAACAAAGCACCATCAGATTAAAGTATAAATAATAATTTTTTCTTTGAAAACTTTTTCACTATATATATATATATATATATATATATATATATATATATATATATATATATATATATATATATATATATATACTTGCAAAAAAGGACGTGTGCGTTCAATAATGTAATAATACAAAGAATGTATATACATGTATACACACATATATGTACATACTTACATCTACATGTGTATATATATGCATATCAGGGTACAGGACGTTAGAACAATAAACTACAGACAACGGAACGAACACATAGGAAAACGGAAAGCCACTTGGAATATCCCTTCATCAGCTGTCTCTATTCTATCTAGACGTTTCGAAGATAAGACAGAACGTACTCTAGAATAGTCTCTTCCTGAGTAGTGGATCAACCCACTACACAGAGGATTCCAAGGTGGCAAACACAAACCAAGACAGGAAAAAATGGACAGTGAAAACAACATTCAAAAGCCGTACGGCCAAACGCAAATCTGAGGTAGAACGCTAGTAGTTCGTCTTGCCTTCACAGCGGCTGGAGTGAAAAGAAAGTTGACCACAGGTCACACGAGAGCAGAGAGGATGGTGGAGGGAGGAAGGGACAGAAGGGTATAGCAGTGAAGTAGAGGCCAGGACAGAGGGGTAGATAGGAAGATAGAGGAAGACTGACTATCTTTCTATCTATCTATCTATCTATCTGTCTCTCTATCTATCTATCTTTCTATCTATTTATTTATCTGTCTTCCTCCATCGTTCTATCTATACCTCTGTCCTGGCCTCTACTTCACTGCTATACCCTTCTGTCCCTTCCTCCTTGTTCCACTTCCTCCCTCCACCATCCTCTCTATCTATTTATCTATCTGTCTTCCTCTATCTTCCTATCTACCCCTCTGTCCTGGCCTCTACTTCACTGCTATACCCTTCTGTCCCTTCCTCCTTGTTCCACTTCCTCCCTCCACCATCCTCTCTGCTCTCATGTGACCTGTGGTCAACTTTCTTTTCACTCCAGCCGCTGTGAAGGCAAGACGAACTACTAGCGTTCTACCTCAGATTTGCGTTTGGCCGTACGGCTTTTGAATGTTGTTTTCACTGTCCATTTTTTCCTGTCTTGGTTTGTGTTTGCCACCTTGGAATCCTCTGTGTAGTGGGTTGATCCACTACTCAGGAAGAGACTATTCTAGAGTACGTTCTGTCTTATCTTCGAAACGTCTAGATAGAATAGAGACAGCTGATGAAGGGATATTCCAAGTGGCTTTCCGTTTTCCTATGTGTTCGTTCCGTTGTCTGTAGTTTATTGTTCTAACGTCCTGTACCCTGATATGCATATATATACACATGTAGATGTAAGTATGTACATATATGTGTGTATACATGTATATATATTCTTTGTATTATTATATATATATATATATATATATATATATATACATACTATGAAGCTTTACTGTAGTGTTATATATAGCATAAATATGGGTGCTTTGTTATAATAAAGCACTATTATAACAAAGCACTGTTATAACAAAGCACTACCTTATTTATATTTATTCATACACAAATATATATAAATATATAAATATATACATGCATGCATGGATGTCTATATATATATATATATATATATATATATATATATATATATATAATATTATAAAATCTGGTAATTATTCATATATTAATTAATATCGATTAATTATCAGGAGGCCAGCACATCTAAAGAATCAAAGAGATTCAGAAATATTATCTGCAATCTCAGGGGATTAAGGTACATTAAAAAAAAGTAACGTCGATCACTAACGTGGACAATTAATGCGCTAGAAATAGATCACATCTTGTGTCTATTGAGACCTAAATTGTTCTCAACATGAAATATAGCAGCATACCAAAACGTGAGCGAGCAAGACATTTAAAATCACCTAAAAAAGCATTATTAAACAGGGACCGGTTTCGGATTTAACAAATTCTTACCATTTGTCTATTCCTCTTCAGCCTGATTTGTAATGTAACCGCAATCATCAGAATCGTATACAGAGTTGCCCACCGCCATGGGTGCGCGTGCATATGGTTCTGCTAATTACAGCTTAATGGTAAAATTCAAAAGTCTTCGTTTTGGCGCGCTAATTCCAGGAATATATCTGCAGAAAATATTTACTGCGTCGTATATATTCAGTATGAGAACATGGGCAATGGGTAAAATATTATTATAAAATCTGGTAATTATTCATATATTAATTAATATCGATTAATTATCAGGAGGCCAGCACATCTAAAGAATCAAAGAGATTTAGAAATATTATTTGCAATCTCAGGGGATTAAGGTACATTTTAAAAAAATAACGTCGACCACTAACGTGGACAATTAATGCGCTAGAAATAGATCACATCTTGTGTCTATTGAGACCTAAATTGTTCTCAACATGAAATATAGCAGCGGGCAACTCTGTATACGATTCTGATGATTGCGGTTACATTACAAATCAGGCTGAAGAGGAATAGACAAATGGTAAGAATTTGTTAAATCCGAAACCGGTCCCTGTTTAAGAATGCTTTGTTAGGTGATTTTAAATGTCTTGCTCGCTCACGTTTTGGTATGCTGCTATATTTCATGTTGAGAACAATTTAGGTCTTAATAGACACAAGATGTGATCTATTTCTAGCGCATTAATTGTCCACGTTAGTGGTCGACGTTATTTTTATATATATACACACACACACACACACACACACACACACACACACACACACACACACACACACACACACATATATATATATATATATATATATATATACAAACATGTATATAAATATATAATGAAATAAACAGAAATGAAATTAATATATATATATATATATATACATATATACAAAGTGCAAGTATTAATAGTGAAACCTATTACAAGTGAAAGTATTATTTCACATTACAATAGAGATGTTATTGTTTCACTTTTGACGCGTAATACTGAAACAGTGTAAGCGATAAGAGATTGCTCCAGGGTTGCATTAGGCAAGAAGTGGACCCTAAGTAAGGCATGTGTAAAATTTGAATGAAATCGGTTGGGTAGTTCTCAACTTTTAGTGATGCACATATACGGACACACAGACAGACAGGTAGAGAGACACACATTCTCAGTTTTATATAGAGATATAGAGATCTATATGTATATATCTCTCTCTATATATATATAGATCTAAATGTATATATATATATATATATATATATATATATATATATATATATATATATATATATATATATATATATATATATGTATATATATATATGTATATATATATATGTATATATATGTATATGTATATATATGAATATATGTATGTATATATATATATATACGTATATATATGTATATATATATATATATATATATATATATATATATATACATATATGTATATATAGATATGTATATATATATATATATATATATATATATATATATATATATATATATATATATATATATATATATATATATATATATATATATATATATATATAAATATGTATGTATATATGTATACTTATATATATATGTAGATGTATATGTATATATATTCGTATATATAGCAAATGGTGGTGCCCCAGCATTGCCACAGCTCGTGAACTGAAACTAGATAAAATAAAATAAATAAATGAAATTGTATGTATATATATATATGGTTATACATATATGTATAAATACATATATATATGTGTAGTAACGCCTTGTCTCGTGCGCATGCGTACTCATCAATATCCAAGTTTGGCGCCCTTATTCATTCTTTTTTCCCGGCCGGGCGGCCATGAGCATGGTCATGTCAAGCTGTCTCTCCAACATTCCAACTCTGGGGACAGCTCACAACAACATTCCGGCGTCTCAGCAACCATGCCTATTTTCCACCATAAATAAATATTGTTGTGTTGATAGTTCAGAGTTCTGCGTTCCGTTATTATTTAGAATTTAATATAGGAAAGCGGGTGTACATCTAATGGTGTATAACCACTTTCCTATAATTGGTGACCCCGAGTAAGAACAACCGCAGTCACGGATTCTGATCTGCCAACCGATAATACTACACTAACCACCGCTGACATAAGTAAATACGGCATTTCGAACAGCTACCCGACTCAAGAACAAACGCTGCTTGAAGATTTCCTATAACTGGTGACACGACTAAAAGAACAACTGCAGCCGAAAATCTGAGCTACATATTAATACTACAATTGGTACCCCGAGCTAAAAGGATCTACAGACCTCGTTTCAACAGCCATTGAATTCGTATGCTTCGCGACGTTCAGCATCAGGATTGCCTCTACATTCTCATCAAACACAAGTGAAAAGCTAAGTAAATTTTTTCTACGTTAAAGTTTTTCATTTTGTCAATGACTTCCAGAGCCTATAACCAAAGACTTCTTTGCGGCTGAGACCTTTGTGGTTTTTCACACAAAAACTTCACGGTTATTTCATCCTAACAACTTTTTGAGCAGTTTCCTACATGTTTCACGAGACGTCAATTCATTCTTACACAGCGTCCTCTACTTGCTGAAAATAGCAGTAAAATGCACAGTTACATTTCAGTGAGTACACAACATTTATTGATGCTTACTTGTTCCCAGTTCAGCATATTTCACACCTCTCCGTTTCTCCCGACCGGAGAATGGAAGAGTTACTGGCTTATCTTCATTTGCACGGGATTTTTTTTTTGTTCATTTTCGCTCGCAGCTCCGAATTCATGACAGCATTTTACAGCGACTCCACCAACAGCTTCGTCCAGCCAAGACTACCACCGCCGTCGCCAACAGCAACACGAGTCTACGACTACTACCAAGCATCGTCTTCGCCACCAGCATTCGCCACCATAGTCAACACGACTTTAACTACGAACGACAAGAATTTCCAATATCATCAACACGATTTCTATGTACACCAATCCAAACCACCGTGGCACATCTCTCTCTCTCTCTTCGATTCTGTTAGGTGTTTCATATTCACCACGATTAATAATAGACAAGAGAATTCAGCCAGCGACGAACATCTGTATAACAAGAGCCCGGCCCGGCATCGAAGCCCCAACATCACAACAACTAGTGATCGCTCTGCCACACACAGCCTCAACTTCTTTCACATACAGACTCTTCCAATTGTGTACTCAACAAACTGGTATAAATGCTCACGTGTTACTGACTCTTTCTATCTGCTGTAATATTTCACATACACATACATGTATCACTCACACACACTCTTTTCTTTATATGACGGCCTGTCTTTTATTATGTTTTTATATGTCGCATTCACACTCACGATCAACAGACCAGTTAAAATGTTCAGTACCAGGTAACAGGTCCCAACTAGCATCCGACGCTCAACTACAGCTCTGCTCACTGACCACAACTTCCTGCGTATTAACATTCATTTCTTTGATTTTTCTTTGTGTGTGTTTGTGCCACATCTTGTGGGTGGTTTCAGTGGCCATCCTGCCTCAGGCGTTCCTCCAATTTTCTATTTTCGTGCGTTGCGCACTAGCAGGGGAGCCCTGTAGTAACGCCTTGTCTCGTGCGCATGCGTAGTCATCAATATCCAAGTTTGGCGCCCTTATTCATTCTTTTTTCCCGGCCGGGCGGCCATGAGCATGGTCATGTCAAGCTGTCTCTCCAACATTCCAACTCTGGGGACAGCTCACAACAACATTCCGGCGTCTCAGCAACCATGCCCATTTTCCACCGTAAATATATATTGTTGCGTTGATAGTTCAGAGTTCTGCGTTCCGTTATTATTTAGAATTTAATATAGGAAAGCGGGTGTACACCTAATGGTGTATAACCACTTTCCTATATATGTATATATACAATATGTATGTATATATACATGTATATCTATATATACATACATGTTTACATATGTGCATATATACATGGATATTTATATGCATGTATATATATACATGTGTATATATATATATATATAGTTGTCTATATATACACATGTATATATATATATATATATATGTATATATATATATATGTATATATATATATATATATATATATATGTATATATATATATATATATATATATATATATATATATATATATGCAAATACATGTATATATATATATATATATATGCAAATACATGTATATATACTCTTTTTTTTTACTCTTTTTACTTGTTTCAGTCATTTGACTGCGTCCATGCTGGAGCACCGCCTTTAGTCGAGCAAATCGACCCCCTGACTTATTCTTTGTAAGCCTAGTACTTATTCTATCGATCACTTGCAATACTAAATGGGAGGAAATAAAATCTAACTTTCTTCCAGTATTGCCTCTTCTGATATTGCAGCTGCCCTCCTCAATGGAGGAAGAACTGCTCATACCATCTTCAACTCCCTCTAAACCTTGCCGTGAAAGAATCTCAAATGTGCTACATTTTCAAAAACTCTGCAATAGCAACAGTTCTCCAACAAACTTGCCTCGTTGTTTGGGATGAGTGCACTGTCACGTAGAACTCCAGAGGCACTTGACCGCACGCTATAAGACATAAAAAACAATAGCACGCTCATGGGAGGTCAATGCATGCTTAAAAAAATCGTACCTTTGGAGAAATTTGAAAAAACTTCATCTTAAAAGCAACATCAAAGTACTTCTACAGGGTGATCATACGAGCTTCTTAAGATTGGTAATGTGATATTAACATTCAACTCAAGACTTCACCTACATGAATTTACGTGCGGTCAAATTATACTTTCTCTTAGGAATCTTATGGATAAAGTATTTCCTAATTTATTTGTCAATTACACTGATGTAAACTGGCTATGTGAAAGAGCTACACCTAGCTCCAACTAATGAAATGGTTGATCAACTCAATCATGAACTTCTTCAAAAGTTAACAGTCGATAAAGATCAGGTTGTTCAATACCCTGTTGAATTTCTGAACACACTTAAACCCATTGAGATGCCAACGCATAACTTGACACTAAAGCTGGGTGCTCCTATAATTTTGCTTAGGAATCTTGAACCATCTCAACTGTGTAATGGAACTCGCTTAATTGTTACTTCCATGAAACTCCATGTCCTACAGGCAACAATCATAACAGGTAGTCACAAAGGAGAAAATGTCTTCATTCCAAAAATTCCTCTCATACTTAGAGATGTTCCATTTTAATTTAAGACATTGCAGTTTCCAGTCAAACTAAGTTTTGGTATTTCAATGAACAAATCTCACTGTCAATCTATCAAGGTAGTTGCACTTGATCTCTCTACTACATACTTCTCCAATAGCCAACTCTATGTTGCTTGCTCGCGAGTTGGAAGCAGCAACAATTTATTCATTTCGACACCAACAAAAAATTACACGATGAATATTGTTTACCCTGAGGTGTTTCAAGATTGACAGATTTTCAGTTCTAAACTCTATTATCATTACAATTTGGATATTTTAAAACAAAATATAGTTATTTTGAAATAATTATGAGAATATATCTTTATATTTATTGTTTACTAATCTGAAAAAGAACTGCAATAACCCGGGCAACGCCGGGTCATTCAGCTAGCGCACACACACACATGAATTAGAAGCAGCTTGAGGTATATAAACAAAATCGAGCACACATACACAAGGTGTGTGTTGTTAGTTTGTGGGTCGGCTGCGTTTTAGGCGTAAGAGAATATATTCTCAAGGCGCCTGGTATTAAAAACACCTGAAAGTAAGTCATAGGCAAGCAAGACAATTTACTTGCCTATGACTTACTCTCGCTTGGTTACGACTTACTTTCAGGTGTTTTTATCACTAGGCGCCATTGAGAATATATTCTCTTACGCCTAAAACGCAGCCGACCCACGAACTAACAACACACACCTTGTGTATGTGTGTTTGATTTTGTTTATTTATATACCTCGAGCTACTTCTAATTCATATTTGAATATTTTCTGTGGCATGAAACGGCGGGACAAGCCAGCAGGTAGTTTTTAAACCATTTATGATATAGTCATGGTCGGCGATATAGCTTCCAACAGGCCTTATTTGGTACGTAGCATTGAAAAGTGACAACAATGACGAAATATCGATGTCTGTCAATCCGAAAAGAGACCTGTTTTTAACACCAGACGCATTGAGAATATATTCTCTTATGCCTAAAACACAGCCGACCCACGAACTAACAGCAGACACACCTTATGTATGTATGTGTGTGTGTGTGTGTGTGTGTGTGTGTGTGTGTGTGTGTAGAGCGCAGAGTTACTTAATCGGACTGTTACCTAATACTTCGTTGAACCCTAGTGTGAAAGCGATTGGTAAGATCATACACACACATAACACACACACACACACACACACACACATGCATAAAGCGAAGATGAGCTAAGGGATAACTCAATGGCCTGTGGCATGTGTTGAAACAGCAAAGACGAATAAGGAAGGCATATTAAACAATATACAAAGAAAATTCTTGATTTAGTGTGTGTGTGTGTGTGTGTGTGTGTGTGTGTTTAAGATAAAAACTAGTCACATCAATCAAACAAGTCCCAAGGTACCTCTGAATGTCAGGGGCGTAACACCTTTTTCCTGAATAAACCATAAAAAAGGTGGAGTGAAAAGTATTCAGATGGACATAAATTGTTAAGTTTGGAACTTACATAACTTTTAAATGCCCTAATTACAAATAACAGTTATGGCTAATAAATAATAATGTATAATTATATTTCATAATTTATCGAAATAATTTTATTGACCGATAGTGGGGGAAAAAAGAGAAAGGGAAGAAGAAACAAAGAGAGGGAGAAAGAGAAAGAAGGGGTTTCTGTGATAAAGTTGTAGATAAATGTCCGATAAAATACTTATATACTAGTAACAAAAAAAGGATAATTAAAAGGATATAATGAATCAGCAACAAAAGTGCAGACACATTTCACTATAAATAATTACATCGAACGTTTTTCAAGATAAAATCTGAAAAACATGTGATAATTATAACACTTTAGTGTGTCCATAGTTTTAGTTTTCGTTGGCGACATGTATCGTAATGTCTCATTACCTGCTTTGCCCGCTAACTTCAACGCTTCATGGAATACTGTCGCACCTTGGTGAGTTACTTTTACGCACAGTTATAACAACTATGTCCAATGGTCAACAATGTTTTCAACAGTCATTACATATAGTTTTGGAATATCCTAATGCAATTTTTTATTTTTTATGCAGAATTTTTTTTCTGACTGCTAATTTGTATCTAGAAACAATTAAAGTGTGTAGTTCAGATTTTGTTGATTTCATTTTTGTTCTTCACCCGAACAGATTTATTACAAACCAAACTATTAATTCTTAAAGAATACAAATGAAGCCGTGAGATGATGTCTCTGTTTCTCATGACAACTTTCAACAATTTCTTTTATGACTAAATACATCGTTTTTCTCATTAAAGAAACACTGATTCTTTCTATTTGTTAATCAATTACTATTTATGGATTTTCTTAATTGCTAATTGGTAATCATTCTCCTGAATCGACAGCTCTTCGTGGGTCCACCCTCAAATACATTCGCATCGAACATTTATGAATCTGAACAGAAGCCTAAATATTGATCCCTCACTTTCTAACTAGTAATGTCTTGTATTTTCTTCCAAAATATCGTTTTATACTTTACAATCTAATAATTTATTACGAATTTTTAATTGTTAGTTTCTCCAGAAGAGAGAATGTAAACGAAAATTTCCAGTGGTTCCTTTCTAAATGCTTAAATCAAAGTTTATTTAGTGCAAAACATTTTGGAAAAGAAAACTTTGATACTAACAATATATATATATATATATATATATATATATATATATATACATACTAACAAATATATATATATATATTGTTAGTATTAGAGTTACTGTTTGCGGGTGTGTGATTTATTGATCTTTTCATCGATCTGGATATTGACGTTATTTTTATCCCTGTTTTAAAACCCCAGTTATTGTTGATGCGAGAAGGGAAGTAAAGGGACCCTTCCTTTTGTGGTAAAAGATCTGCTATTCAGGCTTTAGATGTTGACCACTATTTCTTGGAGGGAATTATCTTACACATCCTGTTATTATTCATGCGTAAATACACCATCTATTTTCACATGAATAATACTGTTAGAATCTGACTGTGTAAGTAAATAAAATGATTGTTGAATATTTATTTTAAGAACTATCAGCTGTTACCTTACAGTTTATGTCTCCAACTAATATATTTAGTTATCCATATCTACATTTCGAAATACTTCCGTAGAATTTACTGTGACCTCAATAAATAGTCCCTTCACTGATTAGATCCTGCATCCGTTTTCTTTTCTTTTTTCTTTCTTTATAGTTTTTCTCCAGCTAGCACTTATCGACAATCCTATAAAAGATAGTCACATGAGAAGAATATGGTTTGTAGACGATCGTGAAGGTGCTGGACGGCAGTTTTTAGACATATTTTGGTAAGGAGAACTCCGAACACCACGGCTTCTCATTTCTTCCCAAGTTTCTTGATTATTCAGACTAGTTTTAAATGAAACAAAAAATACAGAATTGTATTTATGATATCTTGCTTGATTGGTAGGAAAGACACACCTTCGTTATTCATTTCTGTTGGTTTTAAAATATTTTGTTTATACTTTGTTAAATTTTTCGATTTTTTTTCTCATTTACAATATCTTGTTATTGCAGAAAAGTTCCTTGAAAATTTAGATCGTAAATTTTAGATAGCCTTAGAATCCCAGTGTTTGATTCTGAAATATTTCCTTCCCAATTCTTGCGATAATTCCACCAGTTGCTCGTTCTACGGCAATATTTCGCATTCTTGGTCATCTCTGAGTTGATACTTTATACAAGACTATTTTTTTTATATTTCTCGAAAGTCTTTTAATTGAATTTTCGTCATTTGTTTAGTGCGATTTATGTATTTTATTAAAAACTCATGTACATTGCTCATCGCACATTCAATATTCCCCAAGACTGTTTCAATAATTATTCTTTCTAACCCAGGCGACTATTCATGATCAATAAGTTTACTGGGCAGATTTTTAGACAGAAAAAGAAACATTTGTGGTTGTCGCTTTAAATTAAAACTTTAGTATCATATCCTGTAAATAGTAATGTTGTCAGCTTATATTTCACCAGGTCATATTATTCTGCAAACCACTTAAATATCTCTTAGTTTTCTGTTTTCAAAAATTGGAAACAAAGAAAATGTTAAAAGGGAGAAAGATAAAAATGAATTTTAAGGTACAGTAGAATTGTAAAATACATATCCAACATCTCACTGAACTAAAAATTCAATAAAATTATTTTTTTAGAGAATTGTTAGAACATTAAAATTTTTTTTTAATATATATTTTGTTAATAATTGTTTTATAGTTTCTTAAGTTCAAAATTAAGGCAGTTGATCAAGTGTACAACAAATCATTGTATTGAGTTCATTAAAAATAATCTCAAATCAGGAATGTGAGGTTAGGTTATTTTAGGGAATAAGATAAATTTCCAATACATTTCTAACTGCAAAATGTCAAAATATAAATCAAATACTTTCACAATACTCTTTATATAAAAAAGAAGTTAAATGCATACACAAATACAGTTTGCAGTGTAGTGCTACATATATATTTACCAGATTTTAAAAAGATTGCATAAAAGTTCTTAACCCTAAAAGTTAATTGTGCTTTACAGAACTACAAAATAGGTGCCACTCCCTTTTCAGTTGGAAATGGCATTCAACTGGTAAAATAATTACCTTAACAATGAACAAAATTGCTAAAATTACCTTACCATGCACTGCAAAAATGAATAATTATAAGTGTATATATGTATGTGTGAGAGAGAGTGTGTGCAAAAAGAAAAATATCCCTTGCATTTGAAAACTATGGAAATATATTTTTTTAAAAGACATTTCATTTAATTTTTCCACAATTTAATTGTTTTTCATACTTTACTCTAAGTTGAAAAAGTCGCAATGACTGAAACCAGTACTAAAATGTTCTCCATGATAAAATTATTTTAATATTTTCTATCTTGTCTTATATATATATATATATATATATATATGTGTCAGAAAAAAATGGGCACTTATGTATGGTTAATAGAATGTGTATATTATTAGTAAAATACAGTATCATTGGTTGTTATGAGAATATATTGTATTTTATTTATGATATATACACAAGTGGCAAGTGTTTATTCCCAGAATCCTGAATTTGCTTGTCCTACCATTCTCTCAAATACAACTTAAATGTTTGATTTGTAAAATTCAGTCATTTTATACATATTAATTACTGAAATGCTTTTTCTTCACTCCACGACTAGATATTTAATTGTCTTCAGTTATAATTTTTAATAATGACTCCAGACCGGACCAAAATATTCTCATTTTCACTTTTACAGTTAATTCCCCTCTCCATTGTAAGTGGATTACTGGCCTAAATTTAGTATTTTGTTTTTAAAAAAATTGTTTTTTTAAGATTGAAGTCAGCCTTAATATTTATTAAGAATTTTTTTTTCTATAATTATACTCATTTTTAGGAGTTGCCTGAAATAAAGATTACAATATTTTTGCATGAAAGATGTTTATAGTTAATTTTGTAAATTGAATCTGACTTGCAAATTATTAAAATTAATAAGTTATATCCTATTATTTCCTTGCCAGCATTGATTTACTTCATTATAAGTTTGATTAAAGTGGCAAGCTGGCAAAATCGTTACTGTACTGAACAAAATGCTTAGTGATATTTCTTTTGACTTTATATTCTGAGTTCAAATGCCACTGAAGTCAGCTTTGCCTTTCATCCTTTAAGGTCTATAAAATAAGTACTAGTCAAGTACTGGGGTTGATGTTATTAAAAGCATACTTCCAAAGTAATTCTATTCAGCTGAGGAAAATATGTCAAGTGAAATATTGCTGAAAAATATTTTAAATCCCTTTAAGAGTTGCTGTTAAAATTTGCTATTATCTCCAGACAATAAATTAATGAGCATTGAGTTGTTTCATTATGTTCATCTCGTTATGAAATTGAAATCCTTATTGATGTTTTTGTTAATTTCAGACTAGATATTTATGAATTTTTTGTTGGTATCAACAAGTTAAATAGCAGCAAATTACAATATCCCGACTACTGCACCATCTAACACTTCAGTATATTATTATTATTATTATTATTATTATAAGGCAATCTAGCAGAATTTAGCAAAATCATTAGCACGCCTTTACATTCTGAGTTCAAATTCCACTGAGGTCATCTTTGCCTTTCATCTTTTCGGGGTCGATGAAAGAAGTACCAGTTACACACTGGGATCGATGTAATCAACTAGCCCTCTCCCCCAAAATTTCTGGCTTTGTGCCTATAGTAGAAAGGATTATTATTATTATTATTGTTATTATTATTATTATTATTATTATTATTATTATTATTATTGTTGTTATTATCATTATAAGGCAATCTGGCAGAATCATTAGCATGCCGGAGAAATTGTTTAGTAACATTTTATCTGTCTCTACATTCTGAGTTGGCAGAAACGTTAGCACGTCGGGCGAAATGCTTAGCGGTATTTCGTCTGCCTTTATGCTCTGAGTTCAAATGCCATCAAGGTTGACTTTGCTTTTCATCCTTTTGAGATCAATAAAATAAGCACCAGTTAAACACTGGGATCGATGTAATCAACTTACCTCCTCGCTTTGTGCCAAAATTTGAAACCATTATTAAGACAGCAAGTTAGTGTGTTGTACAAAATGCTTAGCAGCATTTCTTCCAGACTTTTATGTTCTAAATTCAAATCCCATTGAGGTCGACTTTGTCTTTCTTCATTTTGAGGTCAATAAAATAAAGTACAAGTAATTTACAACTACCACACACTCACACGTGTCTACATACATGGTGGAAATCAACTTGTGACTGAATAAGACCACTTCTTAAACCCATTATACTCTAAGAAACATCTCATGCCCAATCAGTTCAGCTGGAAAAAATGAGTTGTAAGGGCCAGCCTTGTCACATTCTGTGTCATGCTGAATCTCCCTGAGAACTACATTAAGAATACACATGTTTGTGGAGTACTCAGCTACTTGTATGTTAATTTCCCAAGCAGGCTGTTGATTGATCAAACTAACTGAAACACTTGTCATAACCAATGGAAAGCCAGGAAATATATATATATGTGTGTGTTGTATTTTAAGACTACTGTTGGTTTCGTGTTAAGAAAAATATCTTAATAATTTTTCAAGCCAATCACATGGAGAAATGGTGTTTGTCTCCATTTTGGATGTAAATACAAACTCTTATCTTTGTCTCAATTAGGCATTGTGTTTTCATCCAAAATGGAGATGTACACCATTCCTCCATGTGATCAGCTTGAAAATTTGTTGAAATATTAAGATATTTTTCTTAACATGAAACCAATGGTAACCTTAATACACAAATAGAGAAATTCTATCCACCAATGTGGTGTTGTGCACTCATTCTTGTCATTCAACATTTACACACACACACATACACACACACACACACACACACACATATATATAGGTGCAGGAGTGGCTGTGTGGTAAGAGGCTTGCTTCCCCACCACACGGTTCCAGGTTAAGTCCCACTGCATGGTTCCTTGGGCAAGTGTCTTCTACTTTATCCTCAGGCCAACCAAAGCCTTGTGAGTGGATTTGTTAGACAGAAACTGAAAGAAGCCTGTTGTGTATATATATATGGTGGTTGTCTACTCCTTAAACAGAGTTTGACCACCTCCTGCACCTACACCTTAGCCCTTTCATGGCGTCTGATGTGGCTTTTTAAACCAGACAGTGTTTTGAAAAAACACCCACACAGATTGCACCTCTGATTTGCACTACCAATACCTGCAAGTAAGTTCTGCTCATTGTGGATCCTAACATGTCTTTTAAGACCCCCATTGGATTTGCAAACCCTCTGGCACACACCACATTCAAACGTGTGCACAGACATATAATCAGAATAGCTGGATGAGGTTTGTTTTCCATGGGTTCGCAGGTGAGATTTGAGGCCAGCCAAGGACAGACATGGTCTGTCACAGACTGTGCACACAAAAAGGTCCTTGTCATTCACCTTCTCAGTCTTTACATTTTTCCTTAAATATCTCTTGAGCCCTGCTTGCATCATCCTGGCCTCTTCAAATGCTTTCACTCCACTCCACACCCTTGTTCGCCATCCAACTCGAATATATATATATTTGTTATTTGTGTCTGTGTTTGACCCTCCACCATCGCTTGAAACTGATGTTGGTGTGTTTACGTCCCAGTTGCTTAGTGGCTCGGCACAAAGAGATCAATAGAATAAATACTAGGCTTACAAACCATAAGTCCTAAAGGTGGTGGTCCAGTATGGCCACAGTCAAATGACTGAAAGAAGTTAAAGTATATATATATACACCCATCTATCAAATCCACTCATAAGGCTAGTTGGCCTAGAACTAAAATGGAAGACTTTTGTTCAAGGTACTATGCAGTGGAACTGAACCCAAAACTATGTTATTGAGAAGCTAACTTCTTAACCATCCAGCCATGCCTGTGCCTACAACTACACCTCTTCAGTATTTTTTGGTATTTTATTATTTGTTCTCCTATTTTCTGCTGCATTGAGAAATGTTGAAATTATCTATTTTCTAATTTCAGGATTTGATTTCAAAAGGAACAAATTTACCAACAGACAACTGTTGGTAAGTTGGAATCAAGAATCTTGTTTGACAGACTTCTCAAAATCAGAAAAATAAGAAACCATTTTAATTTGTAATCTTCAGGAGGAATCTTAAAAAAATATGCAGAGAAATTTTGGAATAAAACCATTTTATTGTGAAATATGCGAAAAAGATTTTTTACACAGCAGTGACTTGAAATTTCATATGAGGACTCACAATGGAGAGAAATCTTTCAGTTGTGATATCTGTGGAAAGGAATTCTCACAAAACTCTAATTTAAGGAAGCATATTAAAACTCACAGTGGTGAGAAACCTTACCGGTGTGATATATGCAGAAAAGAATTTTCCAGAAATTCTCTTTTAAGCCGTCATATAAGAACTCACACTGGAGAAAAACCGTACCATTGTGATATATGTGGTAAAGATTTTGTTGATAATTCAACATTAAAGAGGCACATAAGGATTCATACTGGTGAAAAACCATTCTGTTGCCAAATATGTGGGAAAGAATTTGCTCGAAATTCTCATCTAAAAGAACATATAAAAACACATACTGGAGAAAAACCTTATCATTGTGAAATATGTGGCAAAGATTTTTCTCAAAGTTCCTATTTAAAAGAACATATAAGAACTCATACAGGTGAAAAACCCTATCATTGTGAGATATGTGGTAAGGAATTTTCTAGAAATTCCCATTTAAAAGAACACCGCAAAACACATTCTAGAGAAAAAAGTTTTCTCTGTCAGATATGTGACAAGAGTTTCTCCCAAAATTCTCATTTAAAAGAACATATAAAGTCACACACTGAAGATATTCTAGAAAGTTGCTAATTTTTATTCTTATTAAAAAAATTATATGTATTTAATTTTAAATATTTATGTTTTTATGTGAGGGAAAAATAGTTAGCATTCTCATGTCAAAGATGGAGACAAAAGAGCTTGGATATGATGCAAAATTAAGTCATTATCATCATCTTTGTTTTAATATCAACTTCTCTATGCTTGCATCAGTCAAACAAAATTTGTTGAGGCAAATTTTCAATGGTCAAATGCTATTCCTGTCACCAACCCTCACCTGTTTCCAACTAAGGTAATATTTCCCCATAACCAGACATTTTTGCAGAAAATTGGAAATGAAAGACACTGCTTGTATGACATTGACACTTGTACTCATGTACAGCTATCATGCAACGTCGAGGCCAGGAGACATAAACGTACAAACACACACACATATATAACATAAATATATATATAATGAGCTTCTTTCAGTTTCTGTCCACCAAATCCATTCACAAGGCTTTGGTTAGCTGGGGCGAATGTAGTAAATACTTGTCTAAGGTGCTATGCTATAGGACTGAATTTGAAATCATGTGGTGGCAGAATCATTAGAGAATCAGACAAAATGCTTTGCAGTTTTTCTTCTGGCTCTTTACATTCTGAGTTCAAATCCCACTGAGACCAGCTTTACTTTTCATCTCTCCAGCGGTTGATAAAATAAAGTACCAGTCAAGCATTGGGGTTAATGTACTTGACTAACCTCCTCTCCTAGAATTGCTGGTTTGTGCCAAAATTTGAAAAATATTGTTGTTGCTTGTTTTATACAAGCTCTTTCAAGTCTCATCCAAAGACCTCAAGAAATATCAAGTTAAATGTTTTATTGTGACTGCAGGTGTTATTTACAAGTAGCGAGATAAACTTCAGGGAAAGGACACCAAATAATATGAATTAAGATTTCATTAGAAGTAATATTTTCAATTTTAAAAGATTCAAATATTCTCAGA